>NC_141993.1:68418523-68578527 GCF_049901715.1 Pseudonaja textilis | reverse complement strand
ACTTTTGACCTATCTTAATGACTGACAAATGCCCCACCGTTTTGCTATCTAAATTTGAAACATTTTGCCTTTCTCCGATAGGTCTACTGGATATTGACCAGGTCTAACAAATCATCATTTATGATAAAAGTTCAAGAACTGTTACCAACTCTATAGCAAAAATAATTACTTATTTACTTAATCTTTACAAAAAGAACCCACTGAATTTAATTAGACTTACTATCAATACACAAGATTGCTGCTTTACACTGCTTCAAAATCTGATTTGCAAATGACTTTCCATTATTTTAAAAATATACTACATAGCAGTAGCAAGCATACTTCCCATTTTGGAAGCTGCAGCCTCTGTCTACCTTTGCTAAGTCTCCCTCATTAGAGCTTTTCTCTAATCCTCATCAGTCATGGTGGCCAATGCCACATTTGCAATCCAATTGCAGAGACTCCTTTCCAGGCCATTGAAAACTCTATAAACAATACACCTGAACAATCAATCCAAATAGGACCTTTTACATAGCAACCATTAACTAATTAGGTTCACTTTTGTCTTGTTCTCTCTTAACACATATTCCAAGTCTTAGCCACTCAACTTTTCTGTGCCTCAAGGGGTTCCCTAGATTTTGAAAATTCTGACAGCTCTTCTTCGTCCATCTGGGGCTGGCACAGTTATATACTTGGAAGTATATACTTGCAATATAACCATTCAGTATACAACATGTTTATTTATTTATCTATCTATCAAATGTATAGTCATCCCTATAATTAAAGATATTCACAGGTACAAACTGATGGTGTAAGTCTTTATAGTTCTATACATAGCCACAAACATTTGCAAATTATCCTTTTGAGCAAAAGGCTTACATGTTTGTATACAATCCAAATGGAATACTACAGCTAAACAGATGCATTCAAAGGGGAGGGGGATCCCTCTAACTTTTTTCCCTTGGGAGTTTTGTTCATGTTAACTAAAACCAAATGCCTCTAACAGCTCATTTGAGAATTCAGAAGCTCTGGGTAAACAGCGAGTGAGCTGGCTTTTTTTAACCTTAACTGTGCCAGTTATCTACTTTGCAGACTCTACCATACACTGCACCACATTAAACATTCCCAGAAAAAAACCCTAAATATCACGTTTTCACCTTTTTTCCCCACACATGAAGTCCTTTTCTATTAAAAGCCACACAATTTATCTGCACCCCAATCGATCAAAATACAATCCTTAGCCTTTGCGTAGATAAGTTAAGGCTCTCCAGAACTTGTGAACCTGGGCAAATCCCTCGGGATGCCAAATTATAGGGTTCTCCATATAAGGAAGTACAACTAAACATGTCACATGTTAATCTAAATGCGGTAGGCAATGTGTCAGCCTTTCAAAAAAAAAATGGGTTCCCGCTTTACAGCACACTTTATATATATATAAATATAATGTAAATATATATATTTCCTCCTCCAACAAGGAAAAAAAATAGGAATCGCGCTTCTAATTTTTGCCAGGGGGGGTAAGGCGTCGGACTCGGAGGGGTGGCTGCAATATGGAGCGCTATGATACTCGAGGCCTGTCAAAGTCAAGTGTCCTACCCCGACAGCCAAGTGGAGCGGGCGTTGGGTCTAAAATAAGGGACACGCAGCACGCCAAGTTCAGGAGTAACATAAGCCCGAAACAAAGGTCAGTGAGGGAAGGGGGCCTTTTCGTACACCTGCTTAGCCTCAGCCTTTGGGCGCGAGTGTGTGTGTGTGTGTGTGTGTGTATGTACAGATTGCAAAACTGCACGACCCTGCAAAGCAGCAGCACTCTCTCTCACTCACACACACACACACACACACACACAGACCGCGTACCCGCGGCAAGAGAGGAAACGTCGGCTGGAGGCAGAACTGCAACTGCGACCTTCTGCCTTTCGTTTTCTTTGCTTTTCTTTTTTTAAGCACGGCGAGGGGCGCGAGAAGAAATCCTTAAAACTGTGGCGGGGACCTCCAGGTCCCACCGCCGGTAGCCCTCCAAACTCGCTTCCTCGGTTTCTCCCAACCGGGACATGGGAAGAAAAAAAAAAGAAGAAGCCAGGCGACTGCTATACGCGACTCCGGATCTAAAGCACAGTTAAAGCATTGCTCGCTCGCTCGCTCGCTCTCCCCCTCCCGCTCAGCCTTTCCCCGCCAGTCTTGATCGACAACAAGGAAAGACGTCTTACCTCTCAACATTTTTTCAGAGGCAACCATCAGATCTCGGACGGGTCGACCAAGGCATTTTGGGAGGGGGGGTAATTCGGGAAAGGGTGACCCTCCCAAACCTTGTTTTTGTTTTGTTTTGTTTTATAAGGGAGGGGAAAAAAGCATAAACAAATAGAACCAAAACAAGCACTGGGGGGGAAAAGGTGGGGGAAGGGAGAGAAAAGGGGAGGGGGGAAAAGATGGGACGCGCCACTCGCCTTGTCACAGCGGCATTCTCGTCGCCCTAAAACCTCCGGCAGCTGCAGTGCAAAAAAGACTGTCGCCGACGGCTGTGCAGGGCACGCTCTTATCTGAAGCGCCGAGTTTCCGCTGCTGCCTGCGCCGCCCCTCCCCCATCCAGCGAGCTCTTACCAGGAAGCAACTGGGCGTACTACTGCAAGAATGCAAAAGGGAGGAAGGAAGGGAGGGAGGGAGGGAAATATAAAATAAAATAAAATTACACGATATATATAATACGCGAGAGGTTAGGCGGGGGCGCGCAGAGAGCCCCTCGCGCCCAGTCGCGCGCGCATATCGTCTGCCGCGCGGCTGCTTCCCCCTTTGGTGTCTGGGTCTCTCTTGTGTGTGTGTGTGCGTGTGCTTGTCTGTGCAAACAAGGTTTGGAACGGGACTGGCGAATAGATTCGACGGGGAGAGGATGGGGAGCGGGGGTTGGTGGGCTAAAAGTGGGGGGGGGGGGAAACGACCGCCAAGCAGCCGCCGAAAGCGCGCTCGGGATCCCCTTAAACCGCTCGCCTTGGTATCTCCCAAGTCGATTTGTAGAACTTGAGAGGAAAAAGAGGAACAGAACGAGCGAGAGGCACGCACGTAGGCACGCACGCACCACATCCCTCTCACCATCCCTTTCGGCGCGGTGTAAATGCGGCGGGTACAAAAAAGGTCTCTTTTCGGTGGAGCATCTCGGCGGTGGGGGGGGGAATAATTGGTCTCGCTCTGTTGCTGCAAAGTGGAGGCGCCGGATGGTATCCCACCCACAGACTTTGCAGCACTAACTGTAAAAACTACTTAACATTCAAGGCACCTTGCAAATTCGCTCCATCATCAGATGGCATCTATTGCTTGTTCGGTTCTTTTTAAATACTGCGCATTTGGTACTTCTCCTTTTAGCCCTAAGAATTTTAGGTCTCCCTTGTTCTATTGGAACCAGTCCAAGGGTGCCATATGCGGGGGAGGGGGGGGAGTAATAAACCAGAGATCGTGATCGTGCAGAAGAGATGCCTTGTTCCTAGATCTGAGTTTCTCCCGTTCAGACAGATGCGCTTCTCGTAGCTCACTAAGGTAAAAAGACAGTTTCATTTGGGTTCACGTATTTATATACTTACCGGATTCATCTCAAGTACCGACAAGGGCTGACAAAAAGTAAAACAATTCACCGTTTTGGTTTGTAAACAGTAGGCCCCAAACCTATTTTTATTAGATGAAATATATTTTTTTAAAAAAAAAACAGGAAAGTATGCATCATTTGAGTCCCCACCTACAGCCTGCAGTGAAGCAGTCTAAGAACAGAGAGAGAAACTCGTTTATCAGAAGTTCTGTTGAGCTCCAAGTTCATCCTCCAAGAATCATGGTAGTGTCTTCTCCTATTTTTCCATGCATTGGTACCCACTCAAGTGTGCACCTATTTATATATTATTAGCCCAAGGCAGTCTTGGAACATTACCACTTCAACATCAGGTTTGAAACTTAAATACTGTTCACACAATGCTATATCAGACATGCTTAAGCTGAATGTGCATTCCTGCCAATATTAGATTTTTCATTTGCATTGGAGAGACAACTGAAATGCTGATGTGGGGTTTTCATTTGTGAAGATGGCATTAGATGGACTAGCACTTGTGCAAAAGGTTCTTGTGCAAATCATTCAACACTGGTACTTAATGACTGTGCACCAATCCTCTTGAAGTTTTGAGGCACGTAGACAAAAAAAGATTCGAGCCCACAATAAAGGGAAAATATTCCATGCTATTGGGCCTCTCTTCTGCACCAATTAATGTGCTGATAAATTGTGTGGAGGCATTCAAAGATGTTCTCCCCTTTATTATGACAAAATGCTACAATTAAATTGAAGTCTCTTTTGGCTCAAATAAAATAAGTCTATTACCAATTTATTTACACAGGAGAAATGGTAGTTTTCACAGATAATAAAGTACTATCTTGATCCATCAGTCCGTATAAAGCAATTGGCCATTTCATGCCAAAAATTATACTATTATCTACAGTACCTGCTGCCAAAAAGAGATACTTTCAGTCATCTGAGGGAACAGGACAAAGAGCCTCTTAGATTCAATTTCTCACCAAAAACAGATGTCTTGTACTATCTAATCTTACTGCTGGCAGTTTGGTTGGTGCACATGTATTGCAATCTCTGTGTGCTGGGTAGAAACTTTGTGTATTTGTGAGTGCTTGTGTAACCCCATAATAGTCATCTTAACCCAACTAGGATCTTGCCCAACTGCCAGCTAAGTCTTGCAAAAAAAGAAAACAAAACATAAATGGGGCCCTGAGGCTGTAACCGTCTTCTGCCTTACCCAGCAAACATTTGTCAATATAGCCACTGTTTAGTCCGTATGCTGGAAAATTATTTTTCTTTTAAAGTTTATATTCATTTGTTGATTGCACCTTTGTTTGTTGAATGCATGACTTCCTTTTGGGATAGATGTTTAAGCACGATTAAAAAGTGCAGTGGTAAAATATGTGGATTATGGTATATTCATTTGATGTCTCAGACAATTTGTGAAGGCCTTTGTTCTTGAGTAAAATATTCAAAATCCTTGTCACTGAACTGGAACTACAAATAATGATAATCGTTCACACTATATAGGTCAGATGTCAAACTTATGGCCCGCGGGCCGGATGCGTCACGTGCTAGCCCTGCCCCCACCCACTTTAGCGAAGGGAGGGGAAGTCCCAATAAGTCATGTGACACTGCCGTGACAAGATGAGTTTTACACTGACAGGTGGAAGAAGTGATAGTCTAAAGTTGAAGAACTTCTGGGTAATTTCATTTTAAAATGAAAATCCATTGGAAGGAACTATAATCCTACTGGCAACAAATAATACAATACAACTTCATGTTATAATATACGGTAAACTAATAACTAAAATTTCCATAAATATTACAAACTAAGACATTACATTACAATGTCTTAGTAACAGGCTAAGGATTTAGTGCAGCATAGCAGAGCATTAAAAATATCTAAACTTCGTGTCTGATAATTTTATTGCAACCCAAAGGTCACATAACAAGAAGTGAGTTTTTTTTATTAATAAGAGAATTGCTTAACAACACATTTTTGTCTTTTGTTTTGATTGTTTCTATGCGTTAACATTTTTTACTTTCTTTACAAAATGACCACACAAGTGGAATCCGAACAGGCAATCAACCAAAATACTACCAGGTCATTCTTTATAATATGTGGAACTGTTAAGGGATGTTATTGAATCAAGACAAGATTGTACATGTGGAAATCATTAGCCAAGATCAGATTCTGAGGACCTGGAAAGAGACTACTGTACAGACCAGTTTAATATGTTTAAAGCAGGCTTTAGTCAGTTCCCTAAATTTATAAATAAATAGCTATTCAATCAGAAACATCTGTGAAGTATTTTTATACTTTTGACTACCTGTGTAGTAACTTTCAACTATCATTTGGTTCCCACTTACAGAGACATGTGGTTGGAAGAGTCACAGAAGCAAGTATTTTATGTAAAAGTTTCTGTTTTGGGAACAGCTTTCCCTTTCTAAAGCAAAGAAAACCCCATTCATATGTCCTTCCAAAAGCATGTTTTGGAAGGCTTTAAGATTGATTGATATTAGAATTACATGTGGGTTATTGTCATACAAAATGTTTACATTTTAAATAGCTTTTTACTGATAACTTGCTTTGTCAAGTTACTACTGTTACTCGGATACACACTACTGGAGCCATTCAGAATGAAGCACTTTATCCATAACTTAAATACAATTAAGCTTTATGAAATGTTTGCAGTACTACTAATATTATTAATAATATGACATGCAAGCTGTATTTGCTTGTAGTCACAGATGCAAGCTGTATTTGCTTGTAGTTTATAATGTGTGAACAAGTGAATATCTATTTTATGGCAGAACTAGATGTGATTTCAAAAACAAATTACAAAAATCAGTACATACTTCTAATGTATAAGTGGTGCTTGAAGTCATTCATCTAGGAAATCTCTATTTCAGCCTGGTGAACAGCAAGTATTGTTTACGAACAAGATACAAGAAATCCAATAGGACTGAGACTTTCTTTATCCCCATTGACATTGAACACAAGTAGAAAAAGCAATTCTGCACTTATTGTTCCCATCTCTCAACGTTTTAGTAACTACGGTAATAATATAGTAATTTGCCATCAGATTTTTAAGCTGTGGAAGAAATAGCAACAATCTAGTAGTAAGGGTCCTTGTATGGACCACAACCTCATTGGTTCATCTGCTGATAGCTATTGATTGAACACGCTGTTCATGACAGTCTTTGTAAACAAGAGTTAACAATCTTTCATGTTAAACTCTTTCATGAGGTAAGTTATGTCATGATTACTAAACTCCAAATGTGCCTATTGGTCCAGAAAATGTGCCCAAGTGTGATCTAAGCCATTTGTTAAAGGTTTGTATACCTTTACTGTTTGTTCTCTTTGTCCTCTTCACAAAGCATCTTTTTAGTAGGTCAAGATAGACATTTCTTTCCATCTGCTTGAACAACCTGTACCATGAATGATGCTAACGAAGCATTGGGAATAAGAAATAAAGAGGAGGACCCTGGTGAACTTTTAATTTCCCATTAAATGTTTTCCATAGTGTTGCAGAATAAGAAGCATTTCACTATTGCAAATTTAAGTTCCTGTTTTTAAACAGAAGGAAACTAACCATCTTGAAAAAAAGTGAAGGTCATATTTGGGACTGAAACAAATTCTTCATAGACCACACACCCCTAAGCAAAGGAAAGAAAAAACGTATATTGTCATGAAGTTGACCTTGCATTTAATTGTGCAGGGACCGATTCCACTATCATCATAATATTATAGAAAAGGCTGGAAAAGAAATATTACTATACCAATGAGCCATGAATGAGCCATAAATTGTAAAGACACTCATACACACACACACACACACACACACACACACACACACACACATTATATCGATTGCTATAACATTTAATAAGTTTGTGCAGCCTTCAGTAGTTTTCAATTCTAAACCACAGAAGCTAACTTTCACCAGAGCTTCTATAGAAGTACTGTATTTTTAAGCAAGTTCTATTAGCCAGTCAGTTTAACAATAAACAATCTAAGAACACTGAGCTGTTGGTTTTTTTTTAATTTGTACAATGCTTTGCCCCCAGTCGAAATTTACATATATGAAGAAACACAGTTTAAAACTCTAGCTTTAGTCAATGGCGGGATTCAAATAATTTAACAACTGGTTCTCTGCCCTAATTACTTCTTCCAACAACCAGTTCACCAAACTGCTCAGAAAGCTAACAACCGGTTCTCCCAAAGTGATGTGAACTGGCTGAATCCCACCACTGGCCTTAGGATAGGAACAAGTTGCCATGGATAATTCACTATATGTGAGAACATGTGGATTATAGATTGCTTTGTGCAGTCTGAATCATAACCCAAAGAGAAATAATGAAGCCAGGGATATTTTCATTTAAGTGACTACATGATGGCAATTATCAACAACTTTCTAACTTCCACTCCAAACAGCAAATTATCTAAATTGCACTTTTGTAATGACTTGTTACTGAAATGCAAATAACATTGTGTTGAGTTATTTAAAGAGGCATCTTTGTTCCTATGAGATGTATTAGATTTATAAGTATTGTGTTCACATGCTTAGAACCACTATGGTATGAGATAAACTCACAAAGATCTTAGCTGCATTGGGAAGTTTAAATGTCTAAGAGAGAGAGAAATTTCTCTTCCTCTCCACCCCCCCCCCCGCCCCCTGTGCATGTGAGAGAGAGAGACAAACAGAGACAGAGAACTAAACCTATTCTGCACCCACTTATTCCACAAAACCAAGAAGCATCTGCTCTCTATCCAGAGAAAAGAAAGAGTATCTTTCTTTTTCTCCTTAACTTTAGAAACAGATATTGATGTGGAACACTCAGCAACTGCTCTAGTATGCAACGCATACACAGATCATTCAAAGGCTGCAAGAAAGGGAAGAAAGAGGGAGGGAGCGGGGAAGAGGAAAGGAAGAAAGAGGGAGGGAGGTCTGAGAAGATACTTGGTGCTTCTTTCATTTATTTATTTTATGAAAGTTATCCAAATTCTATGTCAGTATGAAAAAGTAATAATTCATTCCAGTTCAATTAGAGGCATAGCAAAGATTATAAGATTACTAATTCTTTTCTTCACAGGAAGATTTTTACCGCATGGATTCTAGGGGCACATACGCCCTGTTCAAAAGAAATTTCTGAAGATCTTCATGAAAAACTTATTATTAGCTAGAAAATGCTATCAACTCATTTCTAAAGCCCTCTACCAATCAATGGCTAGAGACTTAATCTTGAAATGAAGAAGCATGATGGCAAACCCATTTTTTCAGAATGAATATTGTGTCAAAATCTCTCCAATGATGCAAATTGAAATTGTCCAGGAAGTCACAAAAATGCCAGAACCACATCCAAGGATTGGCAGATCCCTATAATTTAATGTTTGTGTTCATGATTTTACCATCAAACAAATGCTACATAAAAATGAGATTCACAAGAAGGTAACAACACATAAACCATTACTCACTAAAAGAAAAATGGGTGCCCCATCAGACTTTCACCTACTCATCCCAAAATCATTGGATAATATTCCAGACTTTTGGAAGAACACTTGATGGATAGATTATGTAAAAGTGGATTTTTAAATAATATATGGGTGCTATTATTTTGGAAATACA
Source organism: Pseudonaja textilis (assembly GCF_049901715.1). Classification (NCBI taxonomy): domain Eukaryota; kingdom Metazoa; phylum Chordata; class Lepidosauria; order Squamata; family Elapidae; genus Pseudonaja; species Pseudonaja textilis. The sequence goes on along the minus strand of NC_141993.1, from coordinate 68,569,377 downwards.
GTAGTTAAAAACTGAATTCTACAATTAGAATCACATCCTAACTGTTAAATATGGAGGTGGTAATATTAAGGTTAGAAGTATTTTTAAGAATTCAATGCTTACTATTATTGAAAAAACTATGAATTCTATTTTGCACTAGAGAATTCCATAGACAAATATAAGTCCATTACTTGAAGCTGATATGTAGATGGCTTATGTGGCGAGAAATTGATTTCAAACCTATAAACATGTATAGTGTTACAAAACAATGGATAAAGAACACAGTATTTTTGTATAGACAAGTTAAGGCCAAAACCCATAAAACTGGTACAAGGTCTGAAATGTTTATGTTGGTTCATGCTAGTAAGTCTTCAAATATTACTGAGTTGAAGTAATTCATATTGAGGAATGAAGCAAAATTCCTACACAAAAATCAGACAGACCATTCATTAATGAATTACAGAAAAAAACTGTTTAAATTCCTTCAGCTAAAGGATGTCGCAATTAGTGTTTTTCAAACTTGGCAACTTTAAGATGCATGGACTTCAATTCCCAGAATGCCAGCTGGGGAATTCTAGAGTTGCAGTTCACACATCTTAAAATTGCTAAGTTTGAAAAATGCTGGCCTAAATCAAAGGGGGCATTACTTTTTCCACATGGGCAGATTGCATTGCTTTGTTGATGAAATGTAAGAAACAAACACAAAAATTATATTACTTGTTCCTTGAAACTCCTTTTATGTTATCACTGCTGACTAAAAGGGAGAAATACTTTTACAGAAGGATATCACTGCTTTCAATTCTATTACTCGGAAAATAGTCCTTATTCACTGCTGAGCCCCACCTCCCAAACTCAGAATAAATCTGTTTGCTGTCTCCTTAGCGGAGGATCACATAGTTTACTTCCTAGAATTCAAAACTGCATCCATACTTTTAATCTCTTATTAAAATAATGGATTCCTTCACTTTATTATATCAAACTCATGAGCTTAACTCCCTTGTCAATAGCAGCCTTTTCTCCACAATGGAGAATTACAGTGCAGTTCCTGATGAAATTTGAATTTCTCCACTTCCTCTCAAGCTTTTCTTTCCAAATAATTCATGAAGTTTCCTGATAAAATTTGGGTGAGAAAAAACTTCAAATAATTCTTTGGCCAAGGATTAGTATGTCTTTCTGGAAGGCCCTGATAGGTTTTTGGTGAGATACAGAATTTATTCCAGAACCCTGTGCAACAAAATGAAGGTTGAATTATTATATAAATTCTATTTTACTAAGGAAGGTATTCTGTGTTTTAAAATCATTTTAACTACATTGTTTCTATAATGTATCAACAAGTAACATTTTTAAGAACGCCACAGTGTTTTCCCCACTGCTCTGTTTACGTTATATAGTAATTTGCTTTACAATAATATCCACTCTTTGTTAGTGTAAACCACTTGAAATTGTGGGCTGTGTAGGAGAGATAAACTTAATTGCTAAAGATAGTTGATTCTGTACAGAATGAACTGTTGGGTCTGCTTCTTATGTCCCCTTTTATTAAACTGTAGCAGTCTGATCTCCACACTACCAGTCTCACTACCTCTGGCTACGCTTTTAAGAATTTAAACTTTAGGAAATTCAAAATAACCTATTCAGTATAATAATCAAAACTAAAGTTTTCATGCTACTTGTAGTATAGCATCCATTAAACATTCTGAATTTGATTTTTTTTAAATGCAGTTGCTTATTTTTAAAATGCAATTTTAACTACTGTATCTCAGAAAAGAAAACTAGACTTTGTACAGTATATCAGCTCTGAAAGCACTATAAATGTGTTGCTGCATTTTATCTATTAAAATGCCTTCTACAAGTTAAAAATGCCAAAATGAATGTTAAGTGCTGCCTTAACATTTCTTTCTTCTCTGAAATTTGCAAACAAATTCTCAGTATCATAAATTTTCCAATTTCTCTTGAGCAATCTGTTGAAATAGAGGAGCTGCACAAGCACAGAATTGTGTAGAAAAAGAAGCAACGTTCTTGCATATAAAAAAAAAAAAACAAGCAACCTGTTCTGTCTTAGAAAGGCATAAAAAAGCAATAAAAGTTAAGGTCTGTGATGTAATTTTTCATGCATACACCTCCATAACACACATTTATTTCAAGGCTTCATTATTATACAGGTGTCTCAATAAGACATTGCTAAAATTTGTTTCCTAAATTCCTTGTTAAAATACTGCAAGTCACTGTTTTGATAAACAAATACTGTAGACAAATAGTGGAGCTTTAGGTTTTCATTGATTCATGTCCTGAATTTATGCTTCAAGCAGTTAAAACAATGAACAGCTAGTTTCAAAATGTTATGGTTTTTCAAAACTTTGCCTCTCTGAGACTGAAAAGCTTTAATACAAGACATAATTTACTTTCAGCATAAAAGTGTGTATGTGTGTGTGTATGTAGAGTGTTTGTGTGCTTTATTCTGCTTCAAACTCATAATTTGCTGCTAAATCTACAAGGAGTAATTTGGATAATGGCTACCTTAAACCTCTGTTATAGCACTGTCTATAAGGAATTCATTATCTTTCTGCAGGGGTAAACCTTAGGAGCATAGACCACAAAACTTGTTCCCAAAATGGTATGTTAAACAAGCAAAATATAATGAATCTGTAATGACTTTTTTTTTTTAAAAAAAAATGCATTTATATTCCTCCAGGTGAATTATAGTGATCTCTCTGGACAGGTAGGGCTAAAAAGTAGTGTCTGGCCCCAGAGATATCCCCTGAGCTTCATGATCAAGTGGAGAGTTGATCAATTAGCTTCTAGTTGAAATTCAACCATTTAGCAAACACACTACACTGATTCTGCATGTATTTTTTTGCTGTTATAGGTCCCTTGAGCAACTTTGTGAAAATAGTGAAAATTTCTACATAGGTAAAATTGGAAAATACCTCTACAAGTACTGAGTACATAGAAAGTTGATATAGGTAGTGTCACCCATTGTTAACTATTCTCTCACATCATGATAGTTCTACTACTCCATACCTTGGGGGAACTCTGTGTCATCTCTTCTTTCAACATTGTAAATGCAGATTTTTTAAAATTAAATGATTGCTCCATTGAATTTTGCTACTATTCTATGGTTTCTTTCTCTCTTCTTTCTTTCTTTCTTTCTTTCTTTCTTTCTTTCTTTCTTTCTTTCTTTCTTTCTTTCTTTCTTTCTTTCCTTCCTTCCTTCCTTCCTTCCTTCCTTCCTTCCTTCTTCTTTTCTCTCTCTCTCTCTCTCTCTCTCTCTCTTTTTCTTTTTCTCTCTCTCTGATTGATTGTGGAATTTGGACCACTGACCACAACAACCCAGAGAGTTACTTATTGAAGTCAAACTATTTGTCCATCTGAGCAACTAGCAGCTATGCAATAGCCCCCTTGGAATTCTTTTTTATTTACCATCCCTTGAGATTATTCTGTCCAGGCTACCAGATGTTGGTGGCACTTCACTGAAAAATCAACAGTGCTATTTCCTGCCATTTTGAGGAAGGAAACACATGAACACTGGAATGCAGGCAAGCAGTAGCATAGCTTAAGATGAGGGGAAAAAAACCTTTCACCAAAAAGTTTAGAAAACAAAAACCTTGAGATATTGGCCTTGCTAATGTGTGCAGCATGGCTTGCCCTACTTTGAACTATATATTGCATCTGGGTCATCTACCAATAATTTAAGTATAGTCTTTAGCCATTAAAAATGTTCTCCAACTGACTATTATTGAATACTTTCAACAGATCTCAAGACTTCCCTGTAATTTCAGTCCGTTTAGAAAGAGTCTAACGTTTAGGTTAACAGAGTAGAAATTTGCACTGCTAGCTATGTGTCACCCTTTCAATTAGCTGAAGATGTCTATAATCTCCACTATCAATGTCCAATCCTTTAAATTTGCCCAAATGGCATTAAATGGCAGCACTTAACCTAAGTTAGTGGGGGGGAAAACTCAGGAAAGTTCAATCTGATTATTACTTGGACTTGATTAATAATTAGTACCAGGATTGTAGGTTGGACTGGGAAATCAAAATACTCCTCAAAGAAGGCTATGGAATACCGCTTAGGCCAAGCAAACAACATGGATGTCTCCATGAAATCAAGAAGAACAGCTCAACAGAAAGAGACTCTGCTTTTATGTTGGATGTTAGGATCCTGCCCTTCTCAATCATTGTTGCCCATATATGAGCAAAGAGCAGCTTATTAATATCCTCCTGAAGAGGCATTACTCATTTGATCTTGCACTGTTCCTTATTTTTCTCAGCGTTAATAAGACTAGAATAAAATGTTTTCCTTATTCGTATTCTGTCATGGGAGCAGAATTCAAAACAGTGATAAATTAGAATAACTGAATGATAGCCAGCATGTCCACATAACAAGTTCTCCCCAGCAACCAACAGCTCTGAGCCAAAAGGTACTATAGGCAGACCTGCTTTCCTCAGCAAAGTTAAGAAAGAAGAATAGACCATAAACTTCTTGTATCTTAAAGGGGTTTTAGCATTAAGAAAAACTGATGGGAGGAAATATCTCATGATTTAGTTTTAATTCTAAGCATGCATGCCTGTCTGCAAACACACACATACACTAAATCAGTAAAAGGTTTGCAGGTGTTCAAGCAAAAGAAATGTCTTTGAATCTTACAAGGAACTGTCTTGCCTTATGTTGAAATTTTGGCTGTTCCAGAACCTCATTTAATGAACCCAAAATATTAATTTTATTGAAGAAAGAAAAGCTTCAACATTTACATACCGAGAGATAAACAATGTCTGCTGCTCCCTTTCTTACAAAGGCATGCAAGTATATAAATAGCATTGCAAAATTATAGCTATTCCTTGCTCCATAGCAAGAATTTTGCCTGAAAATAGACTTATTCTCCTGTGTGTAATTTGATATGCACATTTGATCTGGCTTAGTTTTTGTATAAATACATATGCACTCAGATCTCTGATAATAGCATTACACCTGATAGCACTTCACATTAACAATTCTTTGTCTTTTATCAATGTTTTTCAAATAACAGCCTGCCTTTTGGGGGCCAAAGTGGATGAGATGCTTGATGATTTAGGACTGGATCTTTGGAGGGCTTTTATTTTAATTTGAAAGAAGTGTGAAATAAGTCAGTCTTCTCCCAGTCCTTTGATTATGTTGAAATACAATTCCCTTTATCTCCATAATAAACAGTCTGGGCTATATCAGTGTGAGTTAGGATGTTATAAACACACTCTTCTGATAGATAGGGTGTGAAGAAAAATTTACCTGTTTCTATACTCCATTTTCCTAACTTAAATGCCTGCCCTTTGTTTCAAGCCAGAAAACCCATACATTTTCCTATGCAAGCTTTCTACCCCAGGACTAAGAGAATCTCAAACACAACACACAGCTATTTAGAACACATCTCACAGAACTAAGGAGGTTTCAAGAATTTTTTGCAGCTTCGAATATATAAATATACTGTAAATGAAAAGACTCCCTCCTGTTATTGCAGTTAAATATTAACTAAGATTGGGAATAGATAGGCAGCTACCACTGAGCAAGGCTGACTGGACAATTTCCCTTTATTTCAATTTGTCTTAGCTGGATGTTCACAGATCTTCCAATGATGTTCCATCCACTGGCCTTACCCATTGCTTCTGATTCTTCTGTTTTCCATAATCCTGCCATGCACAGTTGTATTTTCTGTTTCATAACCCACTATCATGTGCCTCAAGATACCTTCCTTGTACATTTGTAAATTCATATTTAGCAAAACAAATATGAATTAAAAATAAAAATAAAATAAATGTGAATTAATTTTTTTAAAAAAAATTGTGGATAGATGACTAGAAATGCCAAACCCAGTTTAAATACCTGGCTGATTGTGCGACCAACCATAATAATAATAACAACTGACAAAAATGATATGCTGTTTGATTGCCAAAAGCTTCCGATAATATATAGTCCCCTCCCCAACTAAGCATTTGTAGGTTTTATCAATGTGAATTGACAATTGAATATTTTTAAAATATTCCAATGACTCAAACTGGATGCTAAGATTTTACAAATGGAAAAAAAAAATCCAATCTATTCTTATTACAAAAATGATTACTGTCGTGGATATTATGCAACTGCTGGTTGGGTATTTTTAAATAAAGATGATGATGATGATTCATTTTTTATATTTTCTCAACTGTAGGGGGGAGAGAAAGTATTTCAATAGCAGAATAACAGAGCCAATCTTTAAGGATATTGGTTTCATTTTAGCAGCACAATGAGGACACTACTGAGAAATTCACTGTTAGCAATCTATTTCATACCAGGAGATCAAATCATTATTAATGCTTTTGTAATTAATTTCAGTTTTCAGAGTATTACCTTTTATGAAATATTGAGATGGGTAATGACCTACCCTGATCAACTAGCAATTAATCTAATTAAGCAAGGAAATCCTAATGAAGCACTGCTGTGGTCCACTGTTGGAGAAAAGATTTGGGATAGCCTCCTTCAATCTAGTGCCATTCAGGTGGGTAATGTTGGTAATGGACAATTATGGAAATTGTACTCCCATACATGTACACACATCTCAGGAAGCAGGTTGAGGATCTAAATGCCCTACCTATTTATGCTTCCTATTTATATTCCATATGACTTGCAATTTAAGAACATGACAACTTAAGAACATATTACCTATAACCAAATTCAACTCCATGAAATCAGAAAAAGTATTACTAAATCCAGCTTTAGACAAGAAAGAAAGTTGACATAGCATTTGGAAACCTGATACAAGAGAGAGTACATTAAACCTAGGCATCACTTCAGGTGAAATTCATTGGCAATTTTTATTCCATACTGAATGGAAGTTCCTTTTACCAATACTGAAGTCTGAGAATTCTAACAGTACTTTTTTTTGAGGGGGATTTCCAGATGCAGAAATGCAGAATAAAAAGAAAGTGTGATCCATTTTGGTATGTAAATGAATTAGGTAACTAACCATTTGTAATCCTCCTGTGAATTCTTGGTACTTTTTTTCTTTTTTTCTTCAATGCAGAAAGTCCTGTTCTATAATTTTCATAGCACACTGATTCCTTTATATTTTGTTTTGTTTTGTTATTTTATTTTACTGTTGTTGCTTGCCACACAGAGCTGGCTTTAGTTTGATTAGATAGATAGATAGATAGATAGATAGATAGATAGATAGATAGATAGATAGATAGATAGATAGATAGATAGATAGATAGATAGACACATGCATTATTTTTGTTTTAGATGGTCTTTATTATCAGGCTCTCTAGTAGGAATGAGTTGTGCTAATTCTAAACAATACAATGTGAATTAATTGTAGTTCATAAGAACATAAATGCCCTGCTATTCAATTGCTATGAGACATTCATAGTAGAGGGTACAAGGACAATAGCTACTCTGTAGCTCGCATTCTCTTATGTTCAGAAGCATTCTGTTCCCTGATGTAAAACACACAAACATGTATAGGCATTCATATTTATTTATTGCATTTGCATGCATATACTCAATGTGTGCATATAGGTTTCTGAGATAAAATATCTATATTAAACAATCAGGAAAACATCCATGGTGAACTGGATGAATCTAGGGAGTTTGCTTGAATAAATCATGATTTATTATGATTAATCATGGTTGTGCAATCACTGCCAGTGTTTTTAAAATATTGCCTGAAAAGAGCTCCCCTTCCCCTCACACACACTGGAGTTCACAGGAATTGGAACTTTGCCATTCCAACTTATGACAGTGGAGTTATGGCATATAACCTGATGAACATAAAGAGAAAATTAGATATCCCTAATAGTGTGAAAACTCTTTTAACATCTGTTCTTTGTCTCATAGGGGCAAGTGTCTTTCAATATTTATTAGAGACAAATTTAAGCAATTGCTAGGGTTTTTATCTCCAACCATACGGGGAAGTACTATATGCTCCCACTTTGTGTCAACAAAATTTGATGAATCCTGAAAATGTTTTCCTCTAAGGGGACATTAATCAAAGTTACTCTTAATATAATGCAACCTGCTTCTCAGTGGACATACTTAACATGTTATGACCTGACCATGTTCACTGTTATAAATGGTGCCCACAGCAGAACCTGAATTTCAAGAGAAATGGATTTTTATCCTGAAAAGTGGACCCAGGACAATGGTAGACTTATGCTTTCAAGCCACCATCCTGGCTTCTCAGGTTATGGACAAAAATAATCCAATGATCAAAAACACTTTGCCAGAGAACAAGATGTCCAGTATTTCAACTTTCTCATCTAATTGTATATATATTTTTTCTTCATAACTGCTGAGCAGTATCTGTAGCAGCCCTGAAGGTAGTAGAGAAGCTTAGAGGATGCATAGTTATTGAGTACCATAAAATCTTGAGGCATGATGACGTGGAAGATAAGAAAATCCAACATAAGAAATAAATTGTTTTCTTCTTCTGTTTTCCAGACAAATAGTGGAAAAGTAAAGTGCTTCTCTCCCTCCCTCCCTCCCCCTAGTAGTGTTCTTTAAAATAATGGGAATTATTTAATAATGGGAATTATTTAATAATAGTATCTGATAAATTAAGCCAGCAGCAGAATCTTAAAGAATTCTTTATAGTTATTGTATACTAGCTAGAAATACCGAGTATAGATGTTCAAAACTTTTGTACATATGCTTCCAATTTGTTTTAATATTAGCTTTTGAACTTTTTTTGGCTGAAGAATTGGTTTGTAGTATTTTTTTGTGGGGTGGAATCTTTCTCTAGAAAAAAAAAGCTTTACTGAAATATAATAATATAATTTCATGTAGCGGCTGAAGAAAATCAGGGTTGGAGAAGCACATAAAATTGAGTTAAGCTTAGCTCCTGGTCCCTTTCTCCAAATCCTGAACAGGATTTAGAAATCACATAGTATCCTAACAGCAATTAAATATAGTTACGTTTTATTCTCCATAGTTTCTTTATTTTGACTATCTTGATCTACTCCCACTTATTGTTTCATCTAAATTTTAACTCAGAATCTAGTATGCCCTTCTTTTTTTGAACAATAACAGAATGCTTTTGTATTTCAACACCATGTCTTGCTCTCCCTTCTTATTGAGCTTCTTGTTTAATTTAGAAGTCCTGAGAATTTAAAAGCTTGTTTGCAAGTTGGCAACATTTTACTCTGACAAAAAGCGAAGTCTTTTAACATATTTTAAAGGGAAAATATGTTGCAACAGATCAGTTTACAATGTTTCCACTTCCTTTCTTCCTCTCTAGGCACTAATTTGTGTGTTTTCGTTTTGTTCTCACAAACGGCAATGTCTTTAAAGAATGTACTCTTGCTTTGAAAATATGTCAAGAGATGCATGCATTAAGTTTTAACTTCTTTTTTTATTTTTCATTTTCAGTTTTTATATCTATCTACATGGATTTAAAGAAGTAGGGCACTAAGAATTGATTCCTTTGAGCTTGGGTGTTATAGAAGACTCCTGAGAATACCTTGAATAGCCAATAAAACTTTTATTTATTTATTTATTTATTTTATTTGTCAAACATTTACAAGGTAGCAGGTATAAGTATGAACATAAACATGAACAAGGAAGTAAATATAGATAGACAGGGACAGTAAGACAGGGACAGTAGGAACGCTGGTGCCTATGCCACCTTTATGGACCTCTTAGGAATGGGGTGAGGTCCACGGTAGACAGTTTGAGGTTGAATCTGTGAGGCTTTGAGATTGTTGGATAGAGCATTCCAGATATTGACCACACTGTTGCTGAAGTCGTATTTTCTGCAATCGAATTTGAAGTCGTTTACCTTGAGTTTGTATTGATTGTTTGCCTGTGTATTATTGTGATTGAAGCTGAAGAAATCATTGAAGGGTAAGACATTGTGGCAGACAATTTTGTGTACTAGACTTATATCGGACCACAAGCAGCGCAGTTCCAGATTGTCCAAGCCCAAAATTTCAAGCCTGGTGGCATAAGGGATTCTATTTTGGGTAGAGTCGTAGAGTACTCTTCTCGAGAAATACCTCTGAACCCGGTCAATTATGTTGATGTCCGATATACAGTATGGATCCCAGGTGGACAAGCTGTATTCAAGAATTGGTCTGGTAAAGGTTTTGTATGCCCTAGTTAACAATACAGTAGAGTTCTTACTGGAGGCACAAATGACCAGGCTCAATTATCCTACTTCGGACATACATGCTCTAATGTTGGGAGTGGTAAAAGGAAAGACAAGAAGACAATGACCAGCAGCAAGGTGGCAGGACTCAGTTTCAGTGAGAATGAGTGGAGCATTGAGAGACATTAAATAATAATTTAGGAATAGTTCCTCATGGAGATTATCTATCTTTCTATCTATCATCTATCTATCTGGTCACTAGGGGTCAGAAATAACTTGATAGTACATAATCAATTATTTTCCCGTTTCTCTATTGTGTTATTCCTTTCTGGGTTGTGAAATCAAAAAGGGAAAGTGGTTACAAAATACATGAAAATTAGAAGAAGAAACTGAAGAAATCTAATCAAATGTTGTTCACACCAAAACCACTGCATCTTTCTATCTCCCCAAATCCCCTTGGTTTCTACCTTGAAGCTTCTCACCTCCCTCTTTTTGAGTAGCTCATCAGTGCCATCCAACCACAAGAAATCTTTTCTTGACGCATTTGTTCCTTCATGTATTCATTTTCTAACTAGATCTTTATTTTCCACATAAAATCAATGAATGTTTTTTTTAAAATTTTGGTTACCGATTTCATATTGAAATCACATTTATTCCTCTCCTACTCATTTTTCTTCCTATTTTTTCTTGCCCTGCCACAAAATTGTCTTATATTACCAATTTTACATTTCTTTTCTTAGCTTCTTCTAACTTACCCACCTCTCATTTCCATATAACCGAGTGGGAAGAGGTACACTTATACATAGATATTTGGTTCTTTAAATAAGCATAGTTTCTTCATATCAGATTACATACTACCCACTACCTTTTTACCAGCATTCATATGCCTTAAAATAGTTTTATTAATTCCTTACATCTTTAGTAAACATCCTATTGTGGTATATAAAATCACCTTCCTTTCCCTTGCCTTCCCTCTCCTTTCCTTTCCCTCTCCTTTCCTCTCCTCTCTTCTCCTTTTGCCATTATGTATAACTTTCAGTAATTTACTCTCAGACACTATTATTTTAGTTCTTCAGACATTATTCTTCTGATCAATATTCATTGCATCATACAATCTAAGTAACCTTTGCTGCAATCCTTAGGTTGGCAGCCAACAACACAGCTTTATCTGCAAACAGACATTCACATCACTATTATATCACAAAAATCATTCCTTATGGATTTATTCATACATACACTAAAAACACAACGTTCTAGTCTTACCTTTGGCTCAATGTTGAGCCATTTATTAAGCTTTCAGTATTATCTTTTACCTGCCTGGCTTTCCTCATATGCTTGTCTGATCACATTTAGAAAACAACCTTTAAGTTCATTTTTGTGCAAAACAATAACTGGAGCCTATTCACTTTTCAATAAATAGACGGGGAATAAACTTTATCGGATTCAATGAATTGCAAAATACTGGCCTTCACATCCACTGCCCAGCTTAAAACAGTGCTGCACTTTATAAATGTTGCCCAGTAGCACTTCTTCTATTCCCCAAACTTAGAAAATTAGTTTTTTTAAAAAAATTCTTGTTACCTTTCTCTTTGTATAGGGGAACAGTAATACCATTTTTTCTATCATTAGCATAGATCCAACCATCATGTAGGTTAAAGAAGTCATGCAATTACTGTATAAGCAGACTAGAATTGTATTTTAATGTTATTCACCAGTTGCATCATCTATACCTGCAACCTTTGCCATTTTTCAAAAACAATATTTTTGACTTACTATTATTAGTTTTATGATATTCACTTCAACTCCACTATGTTATATATCATCTCTATACAAATCTATAGAATACCCCTCAGCATTTTCTTATTTTCATTTCATCCCAAATCATTTAATTATTACTTTCATTTTTCCCTGGAAGCTCCTTCTTTAGTTCCTTTCACCCTCTTCTCATCCAAAACAGTTTTTAATAATCTTAATCATTTCCATCAACAACCCAAATCACAAGCTTTGTAATTTCTATGATTCTTTTAATCTGAAACATTCCTTGTTCTCTGACTAAATTCTGTACAGCTATCTGTATTATTCTATATATATTATTCAATGTCTTTCTCTCATCTTCATTCTACACAGGAACTATTCTCATGCATTCTCATCCACGATACTTTTTACTTCGTATCTTTGTATTTTTTCCATTGGCGTAATATCACATTTATTTCTAACACAATTTTTATTTTGTTCAAAGCAGCATCCATATCTTCTTTTCTTGTATCCACTTTTTTGAGATATTAATTTATGGATACATTTTCATATAAAATTATATTTCTCTTGTCTGCTTTCATTCTTGTTTCTTTCATTTATTTTCTTCCATATTTATTTTTGGTTGGTGGCAAGCTGCATTCTTTTTATTGTTGGTTTTAGTTTATCTTATTTAGAAAACAACTCAAGCCACAGATATAGAGAATGAGAAATACTTGGAAATAGTGTAGATAATAAAAGATACTGTGAAAACAATGCAATCATGTATGTATGTATATATATATGTAGGTCTAGGTGTGTTTGGGTCTTTTCCCGTGTAAGATTATCTTGGTGACATTTCGGCAAGGTCCCACTTGCCATCCTCAGGCTGGTGCTTTCGGCTTCCTGCCAGTGCAAGCAGTGTGTGATCGGAGCTGCTGTCTCTCTCTATATACTCGTGGTGGGGGCTGGTGTGCTGGGCTGGTTGGCTGCGCTGCTGCCTCTTGATTGGTTGATGGAATTGATGTTGGTATAAGGGGCTGTGTGATGGCCTTGTGAGTTTTGTTGTGGAGATATCCTGGATCTTGTGCTGTAACCTCCTGGGTTGTTTGTTTTATAGTGATCTTTTTTCCATTAGCCTCTCATATTTTAACGGCTTCGGTAATGGGCTGTGTGATGGGCTTGCGAGTTCTTTTGTTGTGGTATCCTGGGTCCTGCATTGTAATCTCCTGGTTCGTTTGTGTTTTGATCTCATTTCCATTAGCCTCCTGTGAAGTAACGGCTTGGGTAATGGGTTGTGTGATGACCTTGTGAGATTTATTGCTGTGGTATCCTTGGTCTTGTGCTGTGATATCCTGGGTCATTTGCTGTGTTGCAACTTCTTGAGTTCTTGTGTAATTTCCTGAGTTTTCTGATGTGATGTCCTGAGTGGGTGGCTATATAGAGAGAGACGGCAGCTCCAATCACACACTGCTTGCACTGGCATGAAGCCGAAAGCACCAGCCTGAGGATGGCGAGTGGGACCTCACCGACACATCGCAAAGATACTCTTAATCTTACATGGGAAAAGACCCGAATACACCTAGACCTACATACCTGTACCCGTGAAAATCTATGAAAACAAAATGTGTGTGTGTGTGTGTGTGTGTGTGTGTGTGTTATTCAGCTTTGTTCGGGTATTTTCCCATGTCATTATAGTTGTGCTTTTAAAGTTGTAGCAACGTTTTAGCAGAATCTCATCTGCCATCATCAGGCTTCTGTATTGTGCTCATCTATGAGTTACAGCTGTTTTTGTTTTAAATTTGGGGCTAGCCTACTGCTGTGTTAGAATGGTTTTTTTCTTCATCCTGATTGGTTGGGTGTCTTGGTCTGTGTGTATTGGTCTTGGAGTTTGCTGTGTTCTGCTTGATAGGTGTTTCCAATATCTTCTATTTGTTTTGTAGCACTTTTTGTCTTGATTGGCTGGCAACATTATGTTTCCTGTATTGGAGGCTTTTAGTGTGGCTTGGCTTCGAGTAAATGGACAGCTATCATATACATATACATACACACACACACACACACACACACACACATATATATATACCAGAAGTCGCACCGCAGCTGCATCACTACCCGCTTCAAACCTCTCTGACCCATACATGAAGCGAACTGACGCCCACCATGAAGATGCAGCACGACCATGATGGCAGGATCACAGCTCACCAGCTCATATCCCCCAGCAACTAAGACTAACCTGAGCACAACCAAGCCCCCACCTGAACAGAACACAATCAGGACACAGCCAACCCCCCAACCAATCAGAACACAGCCAAACCCTCAACCAATGAGAACACCCCCCACCCAATCAGAACACAGCCAAGCTCCCACCCAATCAAGTCACACCCCAACTAGCAGTTAAAAGGAAGAAGCAGCTGCAAGCTCACATTACTCTGAGAAGCACAGAGCCGAAGACACAAGCCTGAAGATGATGAATGAGACTTCATTGAAACGTTGCCTAGATACTTCCAATTTTACGCAGGAGAAAACCCAAATAACCAAAGATCCACATACAAATACCCGCGAGAACCTCAGAAAACAAATATATATATATTGTATTTATCCTACATACTGCTATTATAGAGGTTTTTTTTTAAATGTTAGCACAAAGAATTTAGGACTAATCATACTATACATAATGTCCATGGTTTTCCAAGTAAGTGATATGTAAAGCTTACTTGGAAAATCATGGACATTATGTATAGTATGATTAGTCCTAAATTCTTTGTGCTAACATTTTTTTAAAAACCTCTGTAATAGCAGAATATAGGCAATAACTTCATAGGTAATAAAAGGCTGCAAAATATATTACTAACTAGGCAGATATAATTGATACCATATTTGTTTAATACTATCTAATGTTAAGAATTTTTATGCCATCCAATCCTAAGATTCTGGGTAGTTTATAACAACAATATAAAACAGATTAAAGTGGCATTTTGAATGCCTTCATGCAATTAAATAAGAGTTTACTGCAAAATTGCATGATGTCCACTGGGTATAATTGGCTACCTTAATTTTGTTTTAAAAGGAAGCTTTTCCATTTCTTCTTGAATGGCAAATAACTTCAAAAACATTTAACATTGAAAAAAACCAGACAGGTGCCATATGACACACTCTAGTTGGAAGCAATCTCTAGTTATAATGTGTGTATTTACCTCCTTTTTTTCCATATCTACAGTAGCACTACCATAACCATTAACAGCTCAGCAGAGTTTTACAAATGAAGGTTGGGGCTGAATTAGACACAGAATTTTTTTCTTAATTGTCCTGCTTTGCTTCATAATCCAGATCTGTAATGTGAACAGTTCTGCTTGTTCAACCCTTCCCATTTCCTTTCAATTTAATCCAAGTCAGCTTAAAGCACCACTTTAGGAGATAGCTAAGGGATTTTGAAGGAAGCTTTGCACTCCATGATTAGCAAAATGTCTTTAGCTAATTCTTTATATGCCCATATGAGTTCTCTTTGCTGGCATCCTTCAAGGTAGCAGGGCATAGTACCTATGTTAGAGACAGAAGCACTATCCTTTAACAGCTGCTGCTAAGGATCCCAGAAACACCACAAGTCACTGCATCAGGAGACTTGCCTAATGATTCTCACTATTTTGCTACTCTCAGTTGAAGGACAGAAGGTATTCTTATTATTTTTTTTGCCATTTTTGAGATACGATTGAATTATTTATCCAACCACTTGCAGTATTGTGTGTAGTAAAGGGCAGGCTCAAAAGAACTTAAGCTGAGCTGGTAAGGAAGTCATAATTTGACAAAGAATTGGCTGCTACTCTTTTTTTTAATATGAAATGAAGGCAAATATTTTTTCTTAAAGGAAAGCTAAAAGGGCCAAGCAACAATTTGCTTAAACAGCAGAAGTAGGGGGATTGTCTCATGAAAGGAAGGAGTTAACATTTTCCACATAGTTATGAGAAAAATCACAAACACAGCCATTTGCCATTGTGTTAATGGCAACTTCCCTTCTAAATAGCAGTTTGGGATAATTTTTTTAAACATAGCAAAAAGGAACGGAAGTTTATTCTCTCTCCCTTGTACTGAAGGCCTAACCTCAATTAACTGAAGGTCATTATTATAAAAAGAGTGGTGTGGGTTAGAGAGTAATATATATGTTAAATGCACATAGTTAATGTATTCACTTAGATCTGAATTGCCTTAAAAAGAGAAACATATTTACCAGAAAAACATCTTGCAGAAGTTTTGAATAATGTTTAAAAAGCCCATTGGAAGAAAAGGTGTGATTCTTGGACTACCATATCTGGGCTGGGAAACTCTCAATGATTATCAGATATCAGTAAAAAAAACAGTGACAGTTCTTTGCAATCATGGAGTGGTTATCCCAAAGGTGCTTTTTCAAGAGGCAATGGGATTTTCTTTTTTGGGGGGTGGGTGTGGGGGGTGGGGGAGATGTTTTGCTTCTCATCCAAGAAGCTTCTTCATTCCAGTTGACCCTTGAAAAAGCATCTCTGGGACAACCAGAGATGAGTGGGTGGCTGAGAATCTCCATAGACGTATAGAGTGGTCATTTGGAATCTTGCAATCATGGCACAATAATCTTACAAAACAGAAGATTCTCTTGAAATTTAATGAATTTATGTCATATTAGCAAATATAAGTAACCCGGAGAGGAGCAAATTTCAGATACAAGGCATTTGGGACAGTGTCTCCCTCAAATATGTACAATAATATTAGAGGATTTAATACGTTTTTGAATCTGTTAAAATCCTGCTGAATATCATTCCTTCCAATCTAGTCTTACCTGAGAACAGGACCCTTCATACAATCTCAGGGCTCCATCCAGTTAATAAACTAATAATTCTGATTTGAATGGTCTAATATAATTATACTAGACTATTCAAGGAGTTGAACCTCAACTTCCGGTTTGTTTCTCATCGGTGTCAGAGCGGAATCCATGATTGTGCATGGTTTTGCCCAAGCTCACTTGCTGGAGGGTCCTGATTGAGACCAGAACCACCCTGGTGGGGTGGTGAAGAAGGGGGAAATTGCCTGGAGGGTCAAGGGGAATCGTAACTCCCCTCCCTGACAGGAAAATCCCTTCCAAAGGAAAGCTGCAGTGGTGGTCCTAAAATGGCCACCACGAAGACAAAGGACACTCCGGGAAACTAAGTTTTGTGCTGGAGCAGAGCAGTAGCGAGCAGAGTGCGAACCAGGCAAAGGACATCACTTTTGAGGTACCCCAGTATTAAAAAAAAGGGCTGTCTTGGAGGGAAGTGCATGGAAGCGGTGACCAGAGAAAGTGAGAAAGAAATTGGATTTTATAGAACTTGGATTGGATTAATTTGGAGGAGAAAATTTAAAGGAAAATACTTCACATAACAAAGGTTTAGAAATTAAACTGGATAACTATTGAATTATGGGCACTTAAAGGGCATAATTAAATGCTGAAATTGAGTGTGTTGAAAAGAAAAGAATAGCTAATGATTGAAATTAGCAAACTTAATAAAAGTATTATATTCAATAAAGAAAGTTAAAGGTAAAAAGGCTCAAGAGCACCACCTGACGGTATAGGAAAACTTCAGTACATTTTAAAAAGTGTCTGGTCTTCTCTAGAGTTTGGATTTTGGAACTTAAAAGAAAATAAAAGTATTATTGTTATAGAACCATCCAAACAAAGACTCAAGAGTATGGATTGTTGAAAATACAGTAAATTCAAAAGATATTGGCTGAAATAATATACTGGACTCTGGGATTGAATATATATATTAAAAAATAGGATTTTAACTATTAAGGAAGAGGAAAGAAAAGAATATATATATATATTTGTTATATACTAGATAGGGAGATTGATATTAAGGTAGAATGAAGGTGGTTAGCTCGAATTATTAACCAGAGGGGACAATTATATTTACAGATAAGGATTGATAAAATGACAAATGTGACAGAAAAAAGTAATATGAGAAATGACAACAGAAATGAGATGAGAATTTTACATAACATTGTAAAATAAGATATGAGAATGTATTAATATAACATGAATTGGAATTGGATAAGATAAGTTTAATATTTAACAATAATAAGGATGATGCAATATGAAACTAAACAAATATAATGAACTATGGTCATGTTTGTATTGAGATGTGAAATTGGACCACACTGCTTGCCAAATGAGAATTTTTTATTTTAAAAAATAAAATAAAAACAGGGAGAAAATTGAATAATGGAATTACTAGGTATGTTTAACTGATATGGTGGTAGGAATTTGGAGAGAGTTTTGAAAGGTTGACAATAAGCATTGAAGGATTATGAATTAATGTGAAATGCATGCATTGAGAGATACGATTGATATTAATTTTGCCTATACTGAAATGTATGATATATTGATGCCATACTATTAATGTATTGTTGTGCATTTGCAGATTGAAATGAAAAAATTGGGGGGCGGGGAGGAGTTGAACCTCATACAACATATCTTTGTGCTAAAGAATGTAAGACCCCTAATACATTTTGTACATTCCATGTGGCACAGTTATCAAGAGATCATTTATAATATATCACAAAATCCTCCTTGGATTCTTCTTTATCATAGCTATATTATTGATAAATCTCTCTGTTGAACAAAGAACGATTCTTAAGTCTGGCATCAGGCTAAAGGTTAACTTAATATTAAAAATGGTTTATAAAAGAGAACAATTGTTGCCCATAAATCCTTTAAATTTTACCATTATTAATGTTAGAAAAAGTATGATAGCTAAAAGAGGATTTTCCTTTAAGTATTATACATAATATATATCTCAACAAACAGAAAAAAATGAACTATTTACATGGCTTAGATCTAATTGCCCTTTATGGCATCCTTTAAAAAAAAAAAAGATAAACTGAGCTCAACTTCTGGAAAACTCTGCAAATTCTTGGCAACATCATAGAAATGGTTTGCGGTCTTCAAGTTCTTTCAGGTTGACTAGGTGGCCCCTTTTATTATAATTGACTTTAAAATATGAGGGTGATATGATCACATGGTGCATTTGGAGATCCAGACATGTTTATCTAGTCTCCAAATAATTCATTTTTAAATCGCCTCACTTTAATTAAGGACTTCTTATTTGACTAAGTGTCTAGTACAGTGATGGCTAACCTTTTTGTTGTCATGTGCCAAAAGTGTGTGCCTGCACCCATAATGCAATGCATGTGCAACCCCCTGCCCCCTGCGCATGCGCATGGTGACCCCCCACTGTGCTATGTGCCTCTGCGCATGCACGCACATCTCCCCCCATGCATGCACGGCAGATACCCAACAATCATCTGGCTGGTGGGGGGGGGGGGCGTGCACATGCACAGTGGATCAGTTCCAGCCGACGGCATGTGTGCCGGCAGAAATGGCTCTGTGTACCACTTCTGGCACACATGCCATAGGTTTGCCATTATGGGTCATATGCATACACACGCACACACAAATATCCATATACATACATACACACACATACACATGCACATGCCAACGTATATACATTTAGCTGCTTTCATTATTTTTGTTCCTTCTTTGTTGCACCTGACATATAAATCATCTCAACAAAAGGCAGAAAACTGACTTAATGGCCATGACATTACTTATAGCCCTTTTGTTGACATCTGCTACTTTAAGATCCTCTCTCTGAGCATTTGGGAGATTATTCCATATCCTTTCCACAAATCTCGCTGCTGTCCTTCTCTGGCATATGTAGATTTTTACAGGACTTTGCAGATGATGTCATGCAATTAATTAAGAAGGTATTCATCTCATGCTCATATTCTTGTTTGAGATTGGTATTAATCTGGGGACCTGACCAAAAGAATTATTCTCAACATACTTTATGCTGTGAAAAAGGAAAGTCAGCATTTATTTGTTTAGGGCATAAGAGAAGCCTTAATTGCTAATTTGTAAATGGCAAAGGCAATCTGTATTGTCTATACAGCTTTTTCTCGACTTACAACCACAATTGAGCCCAAAATTTATGTTGCTATGTAAAATTTTGTTAAGTGAGTCTTGCCTTATTTTACGACATTTCTTGCCACAGTTAAGTGAATCTGGCTTCCCCATTGACTTTGCTTGTCAAGATGTTGCAAAAAGACCCTGGGGCACTGCTACAGCCATAAGTATGAACCAGTTGTTAAATGTCTGAATTTTGATCACATGATCATGGGATGCTGCAAAGGTTGTAACTGTGAAAAATGGTCATAAGTCACTTTTTTCAGTGCTGTTGTAACTTTGAACTATCACTAAATGAACTGTTGTAAGTTGAAGTCCACCTTTACTATATTTGTGTCTGAATGCATTGGTGGGACCACCGGGTCAGCCCAACATCCTCCATGCTCAAATCTACATCCCAAAAAAGAGGTAGCTGCCAATGATGGCGGTAGAAGGCCAGCCATAGAAAGGAGTTTCATATTAACTCTCCCACAACAGCAACGTTAACTTCCATCAAATCTATTACAGGCAAAATGATATTTCTTACAAATTTACCTTCATGTTTGAAAGGCAAGGAGTCTTTCAAACAATTTAGTGCAGCAGTAGCCAGCAGTAGCCAGACCAGTTTGAAGTATGCTTTGAATGACTTCACTTTTAAGTCTTTGTTCTTTTTTTCCTTCTCAGAGGGACAGCAGTTGAGCTTTGAGGAAAGCAGCAGAAAAGGTCAAAACAATTTTCTTTCCTAAACTTGTGGCCTTACAAATGTAAAATTAGCTGTTTGCAGAAACATAATTTAGCAGGAACCAAGCAAAATAACTGTGGATTGATTTTTTAAAAAAAAAAACCTAGAAGATATTTTTATTCATTCTTTTAAAAATATAGAGGTTATTTTTGTATTTCAACTATACTTCTAAATATATAACAATATGTATAATTTAAAATATGAAAATTATTTGTTTTTTGTTTTAAACCAGGACTGTCTAATCTTCGCAACTCTGAGACCTGTAAACTTCAACTCTCAGCTATGCTGGCTGGGAATTCTGGGAGTTGAAATCCACAAGCCTTAAAGTTGCCAAGGTTGGAAGCTCTGCCTTAGACCCAACCAATCCAAGATGTTTATCATTTGACCTAATTGCTAATCTGACCACTGACATCTGCCCTACAACCTATACCAACCAAC
Organism: Pseudonaja textilis; assembly: GCF_049901715.1. Lineage (NCBI taxonomy): Eukaryota > Metazoa > Chordata > Lepidosauria > Squamata > Elapidae > Pseudonaja > Pseudonaja textilis. Next base: position 68,548,448 of record NC_141993.1, on the reverse strand, counting down.
TGACAAGAACATCAGAAGTTCTTGGAAAAGCTGTATTTCCCCCTCCCCCTGCTTTGTTCTGAGGCCCTTCCTTCCTCTTCATGTGTCAGCAACTGATAAAACTCTTGCAAAACTGAAACTGCTACTAACTACAAGCTAATTCCCACTGCAGAGCAGGTGCAAGGCTTGGCAGTTTCTGCAACCTGATATTTTACAGATATTGAAATCTTTTACAGCCAACAGCGGCAGAAAGTAGAGAGAAAGAAACTGAGCCAACATGGGCCGCTGAGAAACAAGAGTAGATATTAACATGCTCAGGGAAGTTGAAATTTGCAAAAGTGAGAACAGAAAATAAAAGACATAATCTGAAAGTGGCAATCTTGCCCCCTCAATCCCTTCCCCCTCAACCCCTCCCCCCACAAATCAACCCTCTCAGGGACTAATTGTGGGCATCAGCCACAAAGTGCGCATTGACAGTTAGTATCAAAAACAGAAAAAGGGGTGGGGTGGGGAGCAAGTGTTATTTGCCATCTTTCACTTGTTGCAGCTTATGCTACTAGTGGAAACAAGATTGCTGCCTGAAATCCAAAAAGGAGGCTTCCTTCCTAATTGTAAATCTACAATCTCCTACTTGTAGATTTGTAATGCTTGTCTTATTTATATGCTGGCTACCATGACAAGAGTTTGTTTTCTAAGCATGTACATGGGAAGACACACCAGAAGTTGTAGCCTCTCATAGTTTCTAGTAATTTAGTTTTACTTGTCTTCTCAACAAAATGGGGGATTTAAAAAGACAGACCATGTATTACTTTTCATATAGTTGCTGGAAGGCTGAGAAGATGTCATCTAAGCCATGCTGAGCATCTTGGGAAAGAAAACCCTACTGTTTATCTCTCAAACTATTTTTGGAAAGGTGCAACAATTGCCCACGATCATTGAAATCCATAGCATAGATTGCTATTGTTTCCGAATGTATATCTAAAAAATGGATTAGATTCATTTTTAGAAAAATCTCACCCATTTGTGTGATGTCACTACCTAAGCCCTCTGTAGTTCCCATATCAAGAAAAGCCATGACATCACTGTACAAGTCATGACATTAATTATATCATTTGCTTAACTTTAATTACATAATTTATGCAATTTGTATGATGGTCTTATATTGCACTTATAACTTTATTTCTGTGTTCATTCCTGAGTCCCCAGTTGCTGAAAATATGAAGCAGCAGCCATTAGTTGCAAAACATTTGCCCACCTGCACTGCAAATGCATACATAGTGCAGAAGTTCAACTGAAATCAAAGAGTTTTTCTTAACAAACTTTGGGACAGTTACTTTTTCTCAGCCCACCCACCTCATAAGGTTACTGTCATGGGTAGTAAAAGAGGATGAGAAAGAAACATTAGTACGTTCGCTGTCTTGAGATACTTATAAAAATCTAAGAAATAAAATCTTGCTCAACTTCTGCAACTTCTTTTCAAAGTATGAAGAAAGTAGGCATATGAAGGCCAGAAAATGAGAAATGTACTCTATCAACACATTATAATTGTTTTATTTTGATCATGCTCTCATTTTTGCATGGTCTTAAGAAACCAAGAATCAATATTTGTACCTTTTCATGTCCAACCAGATATTATAAATATAATTTGGATAGTATGCTTGCTTGTCTATTAAAATATATGCATAACAATAACTCCTTCTCTGACTGGCCACTTTCACATCGATTTTTATCACTATATTATACCTCTGTGTCAGAAGTATTTTGGTGCCATGGTGAAAGGATTAGCCAGTGATATCACCATTGTTACCCTTTTATCACTACAAGTCTACATGACTGCTTCTTGAAATCTGATTGTTTGTATGGTTCCAGAGTCAAACATTTAAACTGACTAGGGTTTTGACAAAAGTAGCAAAAGAGTTAAAGTAATCCCTCCATATGAATGTGCACTGTAAAAGAATAATTTTAATTTTCTTCAGCAACCAACATCTGGCATAGACCTGCATCCAAATCACTAAATTTGGATGCTTAGTCATGCAAGCTGTGATGATAAAGAAAATATAAATTAACTCATAATCCATCTCAAGTTTTAATTATAACAAAATATTGGGTGACATATCTAGAATGGTTACAGCTTTTAGAATTAATTACTAGTTTGGGTCTGCTGACCCACAGATATTACTGCAGCATCCTTGGGAAGAGCTACTGCAAAGATTAAGAATCACCCCAATAAATCTGTATCATCAACTGATCTGTGTGGAAAGCATTTGAACAAACCAGCCTATAAGAAAGTGACAAGAATATGGCAAGGTTTTCACTGCAGACTTTTGATCATTGAAAAAAAAAACCCCAGAAAGAACACATTTTATAGCAGCCTCTCAAACTGCAGGATGAGTTGGCATGGAAGCAGACTCTCTGGTGTCAAAATACTGGCAGAAATTCTGCAACCTCCTGGCACCTAATCTGTTGTTCTTTAGTCAATGCTAAAGGCAAAAATGCAAACTAATTATTGCAAGCCTACAAAGCCTATTACAAAGGTTTCCTAGAAGTGATATTGCTACCAATTGATCTATTCAGTAATCTCCTGCCCAAAAAAAAAAAAAACCTGCTTTCCATTTTAGCTTTGTTAACTGTCATATTTCAAGGATGTAGCATACCTCATTAGCAGCAGCACCCAAACATAGGTCTATCCAGTCTTGTGCACAATGGTGAGACAGCTTACGGCACACAAAATTCCCATCTATAGAGTTGTCAGAGAATTAAAATTTTAAACTTTCTCTTCAGGTTTCCTCATTCAAAATCATTACACCAGATCCCATTTGTAGTGATAACATGACATAGGCAGAAATTCTGCAATCTCCCAGCAGAAAACTTAATGCTTCCTTAATCAAAGTTGAAGTCAGAAATGCTGACTATTTACTAAAGGATTACAGATACTCTTATGACCTACCAAGAGACTTGGATAGTTCTGGGTTTGCTGGAAATCTGCCGAAGATGCTAGATACTTGACTTTACAAAGGGTCTCCATTCTCACAGACCTTTGTATTAAGCCTTGTAAAATATTTTGCTGAATGGCTACTTTCTCATCTAGTCCTTGGATCTGAAGGGAATTAGGCTGTGACGTCTGTCACCCCGTTGATGGCCAGGGTTGATCAGCTGATTTGGCTGGCCAGGTGGGTGTCCCCTTCTTTCTTCATTGCTCCATTTACATCTTTCCCAAAGCTGCATGCTTGGTGGAAGAGGATGAACAGAATAACATAGCTGGAAGGGACCTTAGAGATCTTCTAGTCCAACTCCTTGTTCAAACAAGACCCTATACCATTTCAAATCAATGTCTCTCCAATCTCTTCTTAAAAACCTTCAGTGACTGACCATCCCAGATAGAAGGAGTGTACCCTGTCTATAGGATACAATTGCTGCAACTCTCGTGCTAGAATCTCCATCTAATAATTTGTTTACTTTGCTAACAATCAAGGCGCTAATTAAGAAGTCAATTGCAACTTCATTTTAAAAATGTAAGTTTAACAAGTTAGTTAGCTCAGATCTAAGCCTTGGCTCCGAGACTGCCACTAGCTTTTAAATTTGGACTTACTTAAAGCCCAATAATCCTAAATGAAATCCAGACAAGTTGTAGTAGTTGCCCTGTATATTTAAGCATTTTGGGATTTTCATTTTAAGCTCATGCAAAACATTAGAGGAGCACTTTGCCAGCACAGCTGCCATGCTGCTCTGGCAGTCCAGAAGAAATATTTTCAGTGGTTGGAGATATGCATACAAATTTGAAAGCCTAAGTAGCTATATTGAACATTCCAGAGAACATAGGTTACACAATGAATCCCAATAGGGCCACTTTGTTCACACAAACACCCTTTATGAAGCAGTGCTTCAAGTGCTTCACTTAGACCTACATCCATGACGATCTCTGAGTTGTATGGATATTGTAAAAAAACTGAAAAATAGTACAAAAGCATGAAATATATTAGAACAAAATGCATTTGAAGGTAACAGAACTGAAGTCTCCTTGAAGTCAGACTTGTCTCTCCTCATTTACTTAGTACTCTTGGCAAGAAGGTTCGCCATTGCTTTATTCTGCATTGGCTTTGACTACCCACTTCAGCCTACAGTCATAATCATTCTTGGTGGTTTCTCATAAAAATATTATCTTGGTCTTAACTTATTTAGCTTTCAAGATCAACCAAAGTCAGCAATTAATTAGTGTTCCATTTCCAAAAGGGGAAATTACAGAATGATATAAACATTTGGCTGATCGAAGTTGCAACTAAGTACAAGAACACTTTATAGATAGATGTAGATATAGACAAAGACCTAGACCTAGATATAGATATGATAATAAAAACAATTACAAACTAATATAAAGTAATTAAGGAAAAAAAGAATGAATAGAGAAAGCAATTTTCTTGTGCAAGAAATTTTTAAAAGGTTAAAAAAAAAGAAAAGAAAAAAAATACAAAGAAGTAACTTCTAATATTATTCATATAGCAAAAAGTCCATAAGGGGTTTCCAGTCACTAATAAATATAGTGTCTTTAATCAAAAAAGTATACCCATCTTAGCAAGACCTGTCCATTTCACTAATCATTTCTCCAAAGTGCATAATGTCAAAACTTTTCATCTCTATGCATATAATAATCTTGCTATAGTAATCATGTACTGATATAATATTTCATAGCTTGTTTCTAACCATTTACCCATTAGTCCTAAAAGGAGAGGTTCTGATTTCAGTTAAAAATTAATCTTTAAAATTATATATCACATACATTTGAATCCATTTTTTTAGCTTTTTTACATGTCCATTTAAAATGATAAAATGTCCATTCATGTTGTTTACATTTCCAACATACATTTTAAACTACCTTTATATATTCTAGATAGTTTTCCTGTTGTTAGTTACTAATGATACATCATTTTACAAAAATTCTCTTTTAAGATCATAATATAATGTGAATTTTTAACTGCATATTTTCTCATTGGTTCATCTGTATGTTATAACCAAAATTCTTAGAAAATACATGAAAACTTGAAATGTTCACATTCTGTATATTGACTGAACCATAAAACTAATTTGAAAATATAAATTTTATCCATCCAACTGTCCATCCATCTATCAATCCATCCATTTTTTTAATCCTAGCAATAAATCCACATTGCTAAAGGACATTGTAATTTCTTCAGTAAGTATCTTAAGTAACTTAAGTTTCATTACCCAGTTTCCGACTTTACTGAAAATATATGAAATGTTTATTAATGTGAAACAGATTTTCATGTCAGAAAGATGCATCTCTTCTTAGATTTTTTTTTAAATGCTGGAGAAAAAATAGGTAGCTAAACTCAAATAACAATCATCATTCAGAAAACTGAATTGGCATTTGAAATCAACTTTATTCAGTCCTTATTTATTGTTCACTTTCTCCATACAATGGAGGTTGAAGACCCTGATAATATTAAACTGGCCAGTTTCTGACAATGCCTTCAATCTGGATCCAGGGTGATTAGAAAAAGATGTTCTTCTGTTTAGCTTTTACAGGATCATTTGACATCTTCCTCTTCATTGCTGGGATATATGGAAGTGTGATCCAATCCTGAGATAAATTCTAGCTTTGTCTCTGTTATCATAATGAATTCCTTTTTCATTTTGTCAAATTTGAAGGTCATTAAACAAATAGAATGTTAGCAGAAAATGTGTATCTATTATTTCCTCCCACAAAGCATTAAATAATAGACCATGCCAGGCTTCTAATTGCATCTAGAATATTTGCCAATTAATTTTTATTTATTCTTTGGCCTTTTGCAGAGCAAAGAGAAGTATCCTTTCCTTCAAAGAAATTACTGACATTTTAGGAATAGCTCTAGCCAGAATCAGGTTACTTATGTCCTCTTCCAAACAGTTTTCAAGTTTGATCCTCACAAGATTAATCAGTACAGGTAGTCCTTGACTTACAACCACAACTAACCCCAACGTTACTATTGGTAAGGGAGAGATTAAGCAAATTAAGTTCCATTTTACAACCTTTCTTGCCATAGTTGTTAAGTGAATCACTGCATTATTAAGTTAGTAACAGAGTTGTAAACTGAATCTAGCTTCCCCATTGACTTTGCTTGCTCAAAAGTCACAAAACATGATCCTGGGAAATTGCAACCATTATAAATATGAGTCAGTTGCCAAGGGTCCAAATTCTGATCACGTGACCAAAAAACCCAGTCCTAAGTTACTTTTTTCAGCTTTGAACAGTCACTAAATGAACTGTTGTAAAGCAAGGACTAGGGGTATATTTGCAACCATCCTCAATAAACTCGTCAAAGCCAATTACGGAGTGCTAATAATGGCAGCTAGCTTGTATTCATGCTCTTCTGACATCTTTCCCCAAACTTAATAAGAAATGTGCAAAGTTGCCTTTGTACCATTCCTCTGAAATAGCAGCTGAACTGATTCTTTAATTGTCTTAGTTTTCTAAGACCTGTAAAAGCCACACAATGTTATTCTGAGATCAAGGTCCCTGAAACCAATGACAGTCACAATGATTTTCCTGGAAAATTTCCTGCATGAATGCTGTAAATGGTTACTTCTGATTTACCTTCACTTATCCATGGTGGGGGAAAGGAACCATCAGAAATAAGTAATGTTAGGATTTTTTAAAATCTCTAAATGCCAGAATTCAAAAACAAAATTAACATGTTCTAACGTAATATTAATATTAAGATGAACCTCAATATCCTAATATAATATTGACACAAACCTCAATATACTAATAATAATGTATCTATTTGCTTAGCTTACCATAATGATATATGTCCCATTCTAAATATTTCAGCCAAAATATTCTGTTTTTCAAAGTATAGTTCAAAGCTTTACATAGTTCCTTCTCCCCTTGATATTTATTCTTCTCCTTTTTGGTTTATATTACATACACAAATGCATAGGCACACATACACACACTCATGTTGCTAATTATAAACTTTCATAAGTTTCTTTAATAACCAGGTTAGTATCTAGATTGTGATGATTAGGAGATATAATATATAAAGGTAATAAGGGTTTTAGCAGAAAGTTCCTGTCATGCCCCTGTCGGAATCTGATTCTGAGGGGAGGCGGAGCAGCTGACAGGGAGTAGGAGTGTTGCTCCGTTGGCTATGGAAGAAACTGGGCACAGTCTGGCTGGGCAGAGCAGGGGAAGGCAGAGCAAGGCAGATGGAATTCAGAGGAATATCCAGGCCCAACCCCCAGTTTATCCTAGGGCACACAGGGAGGAATGGAGAACGGAGCAACATGAGTTGCATGGCTTACAGGGGAGGAAAGGGCCCTGATTCCCTTCATTAGCTGCAGCTGGGAATACAGTGTTTAAAAAGGGAGTTTGCGCACAGCAACTTGTTAGAGACAAATCCTGGCATCTTCCCAACTGTGTGTGTTTGTTGGCCTTTATAGTCTGCAATTCCTTATCCTGCCCTGTCCAGTTAATTGCTGCAGTGTGGTTTGTGTGGATTTTTATTTACAGTTTATATATACTTTGTTTTTGGATGGAATTTCCTCCACTTAAAGACTGTTCTTGGGAGAGTTTTTTCTCCAGCCAAAGGTAACTGGACATTGGGGGCAAAGTTGGAGATATTAAAGGGACTTTTCTTACTTATGTGACTGTGTTGCCTTTGTGCCATGCCCCGGCTCATCACAGTTTCAAATAGTATTACTCATTATTATTAACTGGCAGAACTATTTTTCTTATCCTAGTTGTGTATTTCTGTAAGCATCTGATGAACCATTGTGGGGAACAGATTTCTGAATGAGATGGACTTTTGGTCAGACAAGTATTAGACTCCTTTATGTTCTGTTATTATGGAATGTAAGCAGGGATGCAATTCAACTGGAGTAACAACTGGTTCGGTGAGTATGTGTTTCATGTGCGCACTCTAAAACTTCAGCTATAAAACTTACCTTCTGCTGCAGTCCTGATGAGTAAATCAGCAGAGGTGCACCAATCCTTTGTGCTGCACCAAACAGCTGAGCTGAAAACCCCAGAAATAAAGGGCAGAAAAGGGCAGGGGCAGCTGGGCGGGGTCAAATCATCACCATAACTATCAGTTAGCCTGAACTGGGCCGAACCGGTGGAATCCCACCCCTGAATGTAAGTTTCATATTAAGACCACAACTAACATGATGTTAAATAAAACAGTGGATGATAAAGCCGTCTTCAAGATAGTAGTCTCATGTTTAATTTATGGGGCTTTTTTTAAGCAGTGTTTCTGCCAAATGAGAATTCTGAGAATTGAAGTCCACATATTTGCCAAGGTTGAGAAACACTGCTCTAGAAACATATAGGAAATATATTATACTAGATCACTTTTCTAAAAAAACACAAGAACATAAATGTGGGTGGACTTCAACTCTTCAGAATTCCCCAATTAGCATTCAGGCTGGGGATTTTGGGAGTTGCTGCTGTGCCCGCTTCACCAGTGTCTCATTATTGAACGATCAAGCCAACCTACTCATCAGGTGCACACCCAGAAGTCCACCCATTTTAGAAGTTTCCAAGGTTGGAAACACTGGCATAGTGTTTTTACTGTTCCAGATGGTCCGTATGTTTTGTCAAGCAAAAAGAGGGAATGTGCAAAGAAAAAAATGAATTCATAAAAGATATACTGCAATTTAGCTAGGACATGGTGTAGGGTCTCCCGCTTGGGGCGGGGGGTTGGACTAGATGACCTATAAGGTCCTTTCCAACTCTGATTATCTATTAATATGCAAATAGAGCAAGACCATAATTTTTTTTTTTAGCTAACATTAGTCATGCCAGTCAGCAAAGAGCAGTGCTGGTGCAATACATCTGGAGAGTGCCAAGATGGTTAAGGCTAGAATATAGCACCCTTAATACTACTAAGGGAGTGTCTACTGTATCTATAGCTGAAGTAATGGTTCTCCTGTTTATCATCAAATAGACTTAGCAAAACCAGTTAACAAACATTAGAAATGGATCAGTGATATCAAACATTTTATCTTACCTTCTCTATGCAGAACATTCATTTGCATCAAGTAACTGCAGCCTAGCAACAAACACACAGCATTAAATTACCAACACTCTCATTCACAGTGTTCTAAATGTCTGCATTGTGGTCCAAGGATGTTTTAAATATTAATTCCACTATGATAAATGCCCTTGATTTTTTCCAAATAAAATAATTTTCACCCTTACTGTCACCTATACTGATCCAATGAACTATTGCCACATACCAGCTGCAATCTATATACAATGTTTTGTTTTAATAGATGACTATAAACCCAATGAGCTGATTTGACCTTAGGATAGCCATCTCTTTGAAAGCACATATATGGAACTGCAGAGATTATCAGGCTAGCACTGGTTAGTGTCAGTCAGATTCAGCTTTTGTTTAGATAAAGTGAAATTAATGATGCAAAGAAGCAATTGAGAAGACCAGAGTTGGAAACGTTTCTGATGCTAGACATTCATCTCCACAAATGCCAAAATCTCACTATCCTTCAAAATTTATCAGAAAAGCACAGCCTCATAGATTTCAAGGATGTTTAAAATTACTTTTTGTTATACATATACTGCAAGTGCAGTCCCAGGTATGACATTTGCAAGCTTCTCTACTCTCAGTAAAGCAAGTATTAAGCAAGTCAAGTTATCAACTCAACTCTTTCCTATTAGAAAATAGTCTGAAGAGCAAAGTGCTCTGGCAAGTCATGCTCAGTGCAGAAAAGCTAACTTGTTCTTGTCTTGCCTTTTTTGGACAAAAAATAATATTTCCCCAATTGGCTGGTTCTCTCTTTTCAGACAGATGGAATTTCTCACTTTTTCTTTATACCTGATACAAATACAACTTTTCAGAAAGAATAATTTACGTAATAAGCCGATTTTCATACATTTACAAGCTGTAGGCATGACAACAGCCACTTTGCTTCTATAAACTAATATTATCACAAGCACTGCCACCACTGAGCCAACCCCTATGGTAAAAACTGTTTTACCATATTTTCGCAATTATGAGTCGTGCTTCTCAACCTTGGCAATTTTAAGATTGGTGGACTTCAACTCCATGCTGCCTGAGAAATTCTAGGAAGTCCAGAAATCTTAAAGTTACTAATATTGAGAAATACTGCTTTAGATGGTCAGATTTCTCTACTTTACGTACTCTGAAGAACTGTGGACTTCAATCTGCAATTTTTGGGAACTGAATTCTAGAAAGTGTACAAGTTGGAGAAGACTGCCTACTAGGTTCATTGTTCTGCCAATGAGAATGGTAGAAAACACTATCACATTTCTAATTTTGAAAAAAAAAAAGGCTTAGCTTTCAGAATTAGTCAACTCTTGAACATAAGCTTCCAATTTTGGACATTCTAGTCTTCAATTTATCAGAATAAACTGGCATATGCAAATATTAGATTAATATTTAGTGTCTTCTTCCTTATCCTCCCCCATTTCCTTGTACATATCTATTGCTTCTACATAACTATTAACAGTTTAGTGCTGTTGATTTTAATAGGATCAGTCTAATCTCCTTTCATTTTCTATATTTACACCACTGTATGGTATTTTAGGTAGTTTTATCCTTGATTAATTTAATCTCTGCCACTTTTAGTGATTGTGTAATTGATTGGTTTTTTAAAAAATTATTTACTAGCTCTATACCCATGCTTCGCTACAAAACTATGTGATCAGGCTTAGTTTTTTAGGAGGAAAATAAGGGGGGAAATTGTGCCTCTGCCTACCAGCATCCATCGGTATTCATCTGGCTAGTGTTCTGTCAGTGTGTTAGAGAGCTGAGGGCTGTTTGGAAACTAAAACATGGAAACTGAAACAGTATTTGCTGTGTGAGCAAGAAGGAGACAGCAAGGAGCCTGGGCGTGGCTTAGCTCAACTGTTCTGTACTAAAGCTGTTTGCTGCTGTGAAACTGAAACTCCTCTGCTTGTGTTTTGCATTTGGAACAGATTTCTTTTCAGGTGGGGAGGGGGAGTAAAACTCCTTAGCATCAGAGTGTTAATAATAATATATACAGGGATGGGATGCTACCGGTTTGGCCCAGTTCTATGGAACCGGTAGCTCTGAAAAGCAGCAGACACCGAACTGGTTGTCCGTTTGGCCCACCCGCCCACCTGGGCTCTTGGCTTTCCTTTATTTCCTGCTTTTTCAACCTCAGCTGCTTTGCACAGCTTATGTTTCTTTCAATTGTTTTACACATGTGTGCAACACACACCAGGTGTGTGTGTGTGTGTGTGTGTGTGCAAAGTGCATGCAAGCGTGCAAAATGCATTCTGACCGAACTGGTAGTAACACCGATTGAATCCCATCCCTGAATATACGAAATACTAATGCTTTAATTGTCATTTCGAACAATCCTTTCTTAGTACCTAGAAGCCAAGAGGAACATATGTGCCAAATTTCAAGTTTGTAAGCTTTACAGTACTGGAGATTTTGTGATGATGCGTGACTGGTATTTTTCCTTTATATAGAGAGAGATTGTATATATTTAAGCTGCATTTTTACTTCATATTATTCTCAGAGTCATCACTATAATAGAAATGTGCATAACCTAACAGGTTGTGTAACAATCTAAGGTTACACACATCCTACAAATCTTTGGGAGAAACCTGAAGAAATAGCCAAACATCACAAGCTAGTTTCTATTAAAAAAACCTAGCTACCAATAAATAAACAATGTTGGATATCTGTTTCGTATGAGCCTAGCATCACACCATTTATATTTCTGTACTTTCCCCAAACTCCCGTGGCAGTTCAAAATTCTTTTTCTTCCTCATTTAATCTTTAACAGGCCTGTAAAGCAGGCTCATATCTTACAATGAATCATTCCAAGGAGCAGCAAATCTTCCCACTGCTCAGAAGTTCTCATTATTCCTTCCTTTACAAATCCTAACCACTCACCCAGTGTTGATATCAGGGTCATATTGAAAACATACAGGTAGTTGACTACCTGAAAGGTCATGATTGGGACCAGAATGTTTGTGGATAAATAAGATGGTTATTATGTCAGTTGCACCCAACTTTAAACAGTGCTGTAATAAGGCATCGCCATTAAGAAGAAATGTGTTCACCTTTAACATAGCAGCGTTCTATATTTCAGAAGCTAAAAGCTACACTTATTTATGTATTTATTTGCACAGTCTTTTATATAATGGAAGTATAATAAGATGATAAGATAAGATAACCTTTATTGTAATTCTTTACTGTGAGCATACTGGCACACATTAGAAAGGATGTTGTCAACTAAAAAGATACTCCTTTGATCTTTTTAGCTGCCAGAAAAAGGGAGTGTGGGAAAACAAGGCATTCTTGAAATGTCTAGATAATCACCCCATCAGCCCAAAGTTGTTGGAGCATAAGAAGGTTATTGGAGAGCATGATGGATGACTCTTGGAGATCGATGTGTTCCATTGGAGAAGTCACATCCAGGGGGTGGGGGAAAGACCAGGGTCAAGGGGGAAATGTATGATGTGCTTTAGTATCGGCTGCACCCAGCCACGCACCAACATGGCAACTTCTAATAAACCAATTTACTGGAGGCTAAAACATACAATGAACGCTTGCAGGAACTAGGCTTGGTTAGTCTAGTAAAGAGAAGGACCAGGGGAGACATGATAGAGGTCATCTAATATTTTAGGGGCTGCCACAGAGAGGAAGGGGTCAAGCTATTTTCTAAAGCGTCTGTAGGCCAGACAAAGAATAATGGATGGAAACTGAACAAGGAGAGATTTAACCTGGAAATAAGGAGAAACTTTCTGACAGAACAATCAACCAATGGAACAGCTTGCCCTTGAAAGTTGTGGGAGCACCATCACTTGAGACTTTCAAGAAGAGATTGGACTGCCATTTGTCAGAAATGGTGTAGGGTGTCCTGCTTGGGCAGGGGTTGGACTAGATGACCTACAAGGTCCCTTCCAACTCTGATTATCTGTTATCTGATGTAATTTAGTATCAGCTGCACCCAGCCACGCACCAACATTTATTTTCTAATAAACCAATTTACTTTTCTCTGAGATGCGGCTAGAGCCTTTTGATTTGAATGAGGGTGGATTTGTTGGAGCCCTGACAGAAATTATGTTGCCCACTCTCAAAAGAAAATATATATCTATCCACCCACATACATAACATTTTAATCACTGTCCATTTGAATACATAGTGGAAAGAGAAACTTGAGAGTTCACAAGGCTGATTGATACTATATGGAACAAAGCTGTGTCTAAATCTAGAAGTTCTGTTTCGGATACCACGAAGCTTCTTCCCAGAAGATAACAATGAAAACTGGTCATGGAAAGAATGTGTAGCATCCCTGACAATAGTGTGGATCCTGTTCAAGCAGCGCTTATATTCCACGTCCTGGATAGAAGGAAGTGAACTACCAATAATCTTTTCTGCCATCTTTACCACTCTCTGCACTGAAGCAATAATGCTTCCAAATCAGACAGTAATGCCATATGACAGGATACTCTGAATTGTCCCTCTATAAAGTGGTAAGGTCAGGGGAGGGAAGATGTACTTTCCTCATGGGACGCAGAAAGTGCAGGTGCTGCTGTGCCTGCTTCACCAGTGTCTCATTATTGAACGATCAAGCCAACCTACTCGTCAGGTGCACACCCAGAAACTTGATGCTATTAACCAGTTCCACAGTTGAACCATTAATACACAGAGGTGTGTGGTTGTGCTTGCCTGAATGTACACTTCCAAAGATACAGGATGGTTTACAAAATAGAAAAATGCAATAATCCGGGAATAAAACCCAAATTCTAGTAGCACTTGCCTACCAGGGCAGCATAGGTGTATTGCCCACATATTCCTTTAAATACCATGTTGGAGAAGTATATGGAAAAAGTAGACAAGGCTACTTTAAATGTACTTCACACTAAATTACCCACAGGTTTATTTATTTGTTATGTATTTATTTGTTAAATTTATCTGTCGCCTATCTTGCTGTGAGAATACTCTAGACATCTTATAAAAAATAAAAACGGGGAAATGAAAAGAAGTGTAAACATAACAGTATGTGATAACTTCCCTAGATGCCAGATCAGTCACTAAGGAAAAATCGGGTTCAGGGACTTTGGAGAGGGATGTGGAGGAGTGTCAGGAAGTTGCTGAGGAGTCTGAGACAGGAGTGGAGAGGCCAGGCACAGTGGAGTGGTGACCGGAGGGGAAACTGGATGAACAGCCAGCTGAAGAAGTAAAAGGAGAGGAGTACTGCAGCTGGAAAACTCAGAGGCCTCACTGGAAGAGCAGGGTGGAGAAGGTGTGCAGCTGCAGCTGGCCAGAAGGGATGTCCAGAATTTCCTCTTCCACCTGATCTGAGAATGCTCTGGGCTGAGAGGAGGCAAGCACAACGGAGTTCAGTGAGGCTACTCATGAGGCAACAGCAGTGGCAAGCACCTATTTAATCAGATGAGTGGAATTTGGGGTTGTTGGAAACAACTGCTTATTCTCTTGCCTTGTGCATGCTTTGCCCTTGTGCTCTTGGTTTTCTTGACTCCAGATTGTGCTACAATTGACTGTGTATTTTGACCTTGGATTTGTTTGTGGATTTTAGACCTTTGACTTGACTTTGAAGTGGAAGTAGATTGTGGACTCTGTGGATTTGCATTTGCATTTGCCTTGGACTTAGTAGCCTTGTACCGGTGTTGGGATTCCTAGGATTTTGCAAGTGGATGAGAGTGGTCTTGGGGGTTCACATTAGGGCCTTGGGTTTTCAATAAAACCCTTAAAGCCTCCGTGTGTGTTGCATGTGTGGATTAAACAGGACAAAGTAGCAAATAATGGAACAATAGAATAAACAATGAAAAAGAAAACAAGAATGTAGCAATATGAGAAGAAATGTGAGAGGTTGGGGAAACAAGGAGTGAAGGGGGAGGTGGGGCTTGCTATCAATCTAGTAGCCACCTCCAATGTGGTACTCCCCCATAGAATCCCCAGACTAACCGGCATAGCCAGGTCTTCTGGCTCTTATGAAAGAATATGATTATTCCAAAGATTCTTAATACTTTCACCTTCCCATCACATTAACAACTACAATTTGGTGGTGATCTTTGGGGGTGCTGTGGAAATCTATCCCAAACTTTTGAGGGGATTTCATTTCTGTAAAGCGTCCAGAAAGTATCCATGATATCAATCACTCTGAGACATTTTCTCTCCAATTGATTTATTTAGAAACAGATCTGGCATGTGAAAGGCAATTTCCCAAAGTGAAATTATTTTCGTGTGTTACACAGAATCCACCTTCTCTCCTCCCACTTTTACACTTCATAAATCGTGAGAACCAATTAACTGCAACTGGAATTTCTTAATATAACATATAGAATAACCTTGAACCTTTTTCAACTCCTCCACCCCCCCACCCCCCCATGAAATGTGACAGCTGAATTTTAAAGCTGACAATTTCTTTCTTTACAGTATTTTGTTTCAGGTTATTTTTCTCTACAGAGACCAGGTGCAACATGTTCTAAATGTACTTGATCAGCATCTGAACTTGAGTCTTGTCCATCCTATGCAAAATTCAGTACCTTGCTCAGAAGTTATCCTCATATAGGATAATTTAGTAATAAATCAACATATCAGAAATTGTGTATAGGAATCTTAATTTATGTAATTTTAACATTGGACTATTATGATCTTTCGGAAAGGCAGGATACAGATGTTTTATATCACAAATAAATTTTCTGTCCTGGCCATTTATTTAAGGATCAGATTATTCAGTTAGCTGAAGGCAAATGGATAATATGTTTTGAGATAATTAGGTCATCTGTACCAGTTTCTGGACTGTAGCCATAGCTTTGCTCTATGTCAAGAAAATGTTAAGCTCGAACAATATTAATATTTTTAGTTTCAGCCCTTCCTGTCAATGAGTGCACAGCATTATTCTCCTATTTGAGCATTTCAGCCCCAACGTATCAGCAAGTGAAATCCTAACCCTTCCCTTTTATGGCTCTTTTAAAAGAGCTCTCCCTCCAGCTCTGGAGTTTGAGAGAATCTCTCAGGTTAATATTTAACATCTGAAAGTTTTGTTACTAAATATTTTACCAATTTTTATGGACATACAGGTTGAAAAGGTAGGAAAAGTAACAGAAAATATGAGCTATTCATCAGAGCTATAAAAAGGGGTAAATTCTCAGCATTTTGCTCTTAATCTGGACATTCTGCAACAGTCATGAGAAAAGGAATAAACAGTTAAGAACAATATTGAAATCTCTATTGGGATGTTATTTCTAGCGTACCTGCAAATGATTCTATTGCCCTACCAGTGTAATTGCAACAAACTGCTTGGAAATACAGTGTATGACAGTATCATAAAAGCCATCTGTTACACACACACACACACACAAACAATATATATGTAGCCTCTGCTAACATCTTCAGAGTGTAAAACTACCATTAAGGAGATACGTGCCTATATATAACATTAACCAACGGCTGTTGTGCGCATGACTTTGACAGCATTCTCTCTAGTTCCCTCCCTCATCCCAACAGACTTCCATCTTAAAGGCCCCTTTGGTTTGTCCACTAGATTCATTTGTTGCTTTACTCATGGTGGGAAGCAGTCTATGCTCTTCTTGCAGGATCTTTCTTGGTGCCTCAATGCTTAGTAGGCTGGTAGCAGTTCAATATGTCTATTAGCTTAGTGAACAAAATATTTTTTTAGTTCTGGAGATCAGAATGTTTTACATATACATGTATGTATGTATATGGATGTATGTATATATATATACTGAGTTTCAGCCCTTCTGGTCAATGAATACACAGCATTATTCTATGAGCATTTGATTGACTTTGAAACATCAAAAGTAACTTGATTCACAGACCGCCATCTTTTCAGCACCCGCATGCAGTCTTAGGTTGCATCAACAGAGGGATAGTATCAAGGTCAGGTGAAGTGTTAGTACCATTTTTTTTACCAGTTTGGCAAGGCAGCACTTGGAATACTATATCCAGTTTTGATCACCACGATACAAGAAAGAAGTTGAGACTCTAGAAAGAGTGCAGAAAAGAATAACAAACATAATTGAGGCTAAAACATATGATGAACAGTTTTAGGAAATGGGTATATCTAGTTTAATGAAGGGAAGGTCTAGGGGTCATATGGAAGCACTCTTCCAATATTTGAGGGCTGTGACATAGAAGAGGGTGTCAACCTATTCTCCAAAGCATATGAGGACAATAATGAATGAAAAATTATCAAGGAGAGAGTCAATGTAGAACTAAGAAGAAACAGTGAGAACAATTAATCAGTGGAATCGCTTGTCTCCAGAAATTCTGGGAGCTCCATCACTGGAGGTTTGCAACAAGACAATGGATAGACATTTGTCTGGAATGATAGAGGTTCTCCTGCCTGAGCTGGCAGTTGAACTGAAAGACCTCCAAAGTTCCTTCCAATCTATTATTCTGTATCTTGTATACCACACCATTATTATATTCTTTCTACCTGAGCTCTATTTTTTTTCAATGATAATTTCCAGTGGGGTTAGTACATAGATATTTTTGGTTCTCCAGCTCTCTGGATGTATAATTCTGCCTTCTTTAAGCCATTCTCAGATGGCTTGGAATTGGGAGCTTAAGCTGGCTAGGGAATTCTGGGAGATGGAGCCAACGCATCTTAAAAGTTGCTGTAATTAAGAAACACTACTTTAGGGAGTCCTTTGACTAGTGACATAATTTACTGCCAAAGGTATTTTTAATGAAATAATATAATGAAATAAAGTAAGTGGAATAGTTCCTCATCTTGGTTTCTGTTTTTCTTTCCCCTTCATGTAAATAAAATGGACTATTTTCTTAATATATGTAAAATTCAAATAAATAAATAAAACTAAAAGGTCACTGGGCAAAATTAGTTCCTGCTGGTTACAAATGGAAGATACATACATCAAGAATCATAAGGTACAACACTTAATGATAATCATAGGGTACAAATAAGCAATCAAATCATACTTGGAAACAGTCAATATAAACCGTGCTATAAGTACTATAACTAGTTGCAATTTTTTTGAAGAAGAAAGCTATAATCCAGATGAGATCTAATTTTAGACAAAGCTTGTATTGTTTTCTAAAACTATATAATTCTCCTTTCCACAAAGAGGAAGAGAAGAAGCTATGGGACTTATCTCTACAGTAACACAATATTTCCCTCCATGCTATTTACTCAAGGACTTTCTAAAGCTATTCTTCAATCCTCATTCTTAAGACTTCTAAATCTTCAAGCACATAAACTTTACAATTTTTTTCATCTTATATGGAGAACTTTCTCTCTTTTGCTCTTCTTTTAAAAAACGAAACAAAACAAAACTGCACACTGCAGTAATGCTTTAGTTATGTCAAATTATGTCAAGACTCTTGACATAAGCACGTGTCAGGATTTATTTTATATTTAACATGTTTACTTCAATTGCACCCACAGAATTAAAAATAGTAATTCAAAACATGAAAGAATAAACAATAGCTAAGCTAAGACATGTTGATCAGGAGTTGGGACAATATATGTAATAAATAATATATACTATGTGTGTGTGTATAAACATAATGAAATAAACTCTTCAATGTGAAGAAAACACATTGGAATAAGGGAGATATGGTTTTCTGCTTTTGCTATGAGAGAGAAAGGGAGGGAGGGAGGAAGAGAGAGAGAGAGATGTGCTATATCTCATATACAAAAAAGCAGCTTATCTAAATATGAAAGTATGTTAACATATTATAAAGCACTAAGCAGAAGGTAATCACTTTCAGATAGTAAATTGAGAACAGGCCAAAATAAGGACAACTCAACTTTTAATCTACCCTTGACCTAACCCATTTAGAATTTTAGAGATTATCACTAACATGTTGAATTCCACTGAGAAATTCTTTTGTAACAAGTATAATTGTTACATGATGGGTATAATATGGTTCCTAGCATGTGCTCATCAATATTTTCTGCACTGTTTTGGATTGTCTGGAGTTCTGAAAAATGGTTCAAAGATAGACTAATGTTGATAGCATTGCTGTAATATCATCTAGCTCAGTGGTAGGATTCAATTTTTTTTACTACCGGTTCTGTGGGCATGGCTTGGTGGACATGGCAGAGGAAGGATACTGTAAAATCTCCAGTCAGAGGTGGTATTTGCTGATTCTCTGAACTGCTCAAAATTTCCACTACCGATTCTCCAGAACTGGTCAGAACCTTCTGAATGCCACCTCTGAACAAGATATAATTAAAGCATACGTCACCTTAGGTTGATTTTGTTTTGCTGTGGATGGTCATTATTGGCACATCAATCTTATCCGGGTAAAAACACACTTACCTGAATCTACTCTATCAGCACTGAGATATAAAGGTGAACTGAAAAGTACTTTAAGTTAAGATAGATCTTTTTAATTGGGCTCATGAATGTCTTCATATCTGGCTTTATTACATACCTATGGAGATTTTCAGTCATCCAGGTCATGGTTGTCCCAAAGGTGCTTTTTCAAGAGGCAACTGGACTTTCTGGGTTTTTCTTTGAGGATGTTTTGTTTCTCATCCAAGAAGCTTCTTCAACTCTGAAGAGAGAGCTGAAAAAGCTTCTTGAATAAGAAGTGAAAAGTCTTCAAATAAAAACCAGAAAGTCCAGTTGCCTCTTGAAAAAGCACCTTTGGGATCTTTTTATCACATATATCTTTGAATATATATATCTTTGAAGAGGATTGGAAGTTTTATGGCTTAATCTTTAATATAAATCTTTAAACTTAATCTTTAAATAAAAAAGCTAAATCATAATTAGAGTTAATTTGCACTAAACTATAGATATGACTACATGAATTGATTATTAATGATGGTTTCTACTATGTCAATGGAGTACTGACAACCTTGAAATTTAGCCAGTATCTGAATGAAAACTATAGCTAATCTAGAAAGCTATTGTTCTTTTCTGTGATTCGTGTATGCTTAGGAGCTCTCACAATACACCAATCTTTTTATTAGAGTTCTGGGCTCAGAATATATGTTACTGTATATTGTATACTGTATACTGTATATTAGTCACATATGCACAGTTCCAGTAATTTGAGATGATGAAGGATTTTTACTGCAAGTCTAAATATATATTTCACCTTCTGGATTCTTTTTCATGTACTGTATGTAACTATCAAAATTCATTGGGCTTCCCTTCTGATTTCTGGAACATCCACAGAATTTGTTAGTTGAAACATTTACTCATTTTCTATAATGCATCAAATCTACCAAGTTATCTTCAAACCAGCTGCTGAAGCATTTTCAGAATCACTTAGGACATGACCATCTGCAGCACAAAACTCACTGCATCAAAAATTATTTACATTTCTATAATATTTGGGAAACATGAATCACATGGTTGGAATGGCAACAAATAATTACATCACATTGCTTCCCACATGGTATTTTTCTCTCAAAATATTTATGAGTAGCTTACAATTCAAACCACATGGAAGCCGATTAATTTATTTAGTTTTAGTGACAAACCACCACCTAACAACATAGGATTCTGAAGGGTCACTTTATTCCTGATAGCCAGATGTAGAAGAAAACAAAAGATTTTAGGATCTTTCTCTTAAAACATAGAAAGAGAGACAAGATCAGCAGACTGGTTTTTGGAGTACCAGACATCCTTTGGAGAATGCACACAAAAGCAACTAGTGTAAACTGAACAAGGTCAATAACCACAGAATGTTGTCTGTGGGAGTAATATGGAATGTGTAGAGATGACCTGGCTGGCTGATAGAATTAACAGAAGTGATCCAAACCACAACATGGTTAAAATGCTAAAATAATTGAATTAATTTTTTTTAGCAAAATTTCATCCTCCTTTTTCAGCCACCAGTGCCACATGGAGGACTGAGAGGCCAAAAGAACAATGTGGAACAAATTAAGTTGGCTATTGAAGCTCCCAGAAGGCATTTCTAATGATCTAGGGTGGTTTGAGGGAAAATTTACTTCACAGAACTTCCTATAGTTGTTTTATTTTAGCTACTAATGAATCTATTTTTAAAAATCTGATTTAAATACACAATCCATTCAATCCTTGATCCCAGTATGGCCTGTATAGGATCACCCATCAGTCACCACCAGTCTTCAAAAATCTTGCGTTCACCTCTATTTTTCCAATTGCTGCTCTCCCACCCTTTATTCAAGCTATTAAACACATATGGGAACATTTTCCTGTTCAGAAAGGCTTTAATGTATTCTTATAAACATACAATATTGCTTTTGGCACTTCACCAGATATGTCTAACTATATTTACATTCACAGTATTAGTACTATCAGTCAAATGCTAATATGCTGATGGGATAAATTTTACAAAAATTTAATCGATACTTTATCATATTATATTTTAAAACTTGTGGAAAATACATCTAATATTTATTCACTTGGAAACAGATAACAGCCTGAAATTAGAGGCAGAAATGAGCCCCACAATTATCTAATAATAAGGGTTAGGATCTCCTGAAAATGCCCAGGAAAAAAAATCAGTATGTCTCTGAAAAATATTTGACAATTAAACTCTGTGAATAAAAATAAAGTAGAACATTTGGGGTGTATCCATAGTTCCTCTTTTGGAGGAACCATAAAGCCAATTTGTCCCTTTGCCCCTTATCTAAGAATGTATGAACAATATTGGTTATTAAAATAAGCAGGGTATTTTTAATGCTAAACTGTTGAAGAGGTCTTCTCCCCTGTTAAAAAAATGTTCTGAAAAACATCCAGATCTTTTTTTTTTCTTCCATTCACTTGTGTTTTATTCTCAGAGACTGTCTGGACAAGTTCCTGCAGTTTTCTTGGTAAAGTTTTTCAGGAGTGATTTGCCATTCCTCCTTCTCAGAGCTGAGAGAGAGTGATTGGCCCAATCCAGCTGTTTTTTTGCCTAGAAATCACAGCCTGCCAGTTCTTAGCCTGATCGCTTAATCACTACACCAAACTGGCTCTCAGCCCCAAATTAGTACTGCATAAACAAATAAGTTGTATAGTTCTGAAAAGGCATTTCTGCAGTTTTAGGGAAATGGATGTAGGAAATTAGAACTCACCCCTCTCCTAGAAAAATGAAATATTCTAGGAAATAGTAAAAAGGCAAAATAATCATTATTATTTATATTGACTGTTTCCTAGCATGATTTGATTACTTATTGCACCCTGTGACTATTATTAAGTGTTGTACCTTATGACTCTTGACGAATGTATCTTTTCTTTTATGTACACTGAGAGCATTTGCAGCAAGACAAATTCCTTGTGTGTCCTGGGCCAATAAAGAATTCTATTCTATTCTATTCTATTCTATTCTATTCTATTCTATTCTATTCTATTCTATTCTATTCTATTCTATTCCTGGATGAGAAAAGGAGAAACATGCTCTTGGAAAGTGGCCCCCACCTTTGTTAACAGCCCTAGAAAGACAAAATCTACAACACAAAAGATTTTCAGCTCCAGGGTGATGGGATTAAGACATGGCCCCCAGGACATGATAGGATTAGCCCTCTACCCATATCACCACATGGCACCTGGGAAGATTACATCGCCCAGCAAGATTCAACCAATTTAGGGCTCAAGATGATAACCTACAAGTTACCCCTGCATGGCCCCATGAGAGTCTGACAATCAATCAGGATACATTTCTTGCCACAGAAATGGGAAGTTAATTCAAAGCCCAACAGAGGTTATAAATCTCACTCTCTATCTCATCCATGTGTTTTTTTGCCCAGAACCTCAAACCATGTGGTCCTGCTGTCCACCATTAAACCATCTTTCCAAATAGCCTCCATGTTTCTAGTGTATTTCTCCCCATTTGGAACTGAACTCAAATGGACATTTCTTCCAGCATGGATAAAGGCTGAATTAAACCAAATTACTTTGAAATTTGTTATGCAACGGAAGTGAAGTAAAGCAAGGATCTTTGAATTTCTCAGAATTAAATCCAGAGTCTTCTAAACCATATTTATAAGCGCACACTTATTAAATACCCCATAGGTGACCACAGCTGGATACTCTGAAGAAAAAAACGATGATATGCTTGCGGTACAGTCACAACACAACACCTTTCGTTCCTGTGTCTGAAATGTGGATCATGGGGCTTATGTTATGATGTCATCATTCATGTTTTGTCACTTGACCTCGTCTGGAAGTCAGGAAAGTACTCCATTCCCAGTGCGTTCAACCTATTTTTCTGTATCTCATGACTTACTCAGGGAGCTTTCATTTCAGTACAACAAAATGGGCAGAAACATACTCTTATACTTTCACTTCTTTCTATATATATATATATATATAGATATATATTTATATATATATATTCATTTTTTCACAACTGACCATATACTACTTGTGACTTTTCTATCACAATTTATGTTTCTTAAAATTTCCCTATTTCTCCATCTTTGGTAAGAATTTCTTCAATAACGTTTAACTAACCTAACCATCAATAATTATGTTTCTGGATTTTTGTGGTTTCCACTGAGTAAAAACAAAAAAACCCAACACAAATTACAATAATGTCTAGATATTTACATATTTGATCAAATGACCTTTGGTACAACAGATGTATGCAAATGTATTATATTTACATACAATGGGGAGGTTATTTTTAATGGTGCAAAATCACCTTTTTGAAATTTGCAACTTTTTCCCTCTGAAAGCCACCTTTTAAATATATAAAAAAATTATTTTTAAAAAATTGATATATGCATTTATAAAACATTGCATCTCTCTGTCACCATAAAATGTGGACTGGTTTTTAGAGGTGACTATATCTGCAAATACCAATTAATTCCATTTAAAAAAAGATATGTATTAATTTATTGGTACAGAAATATAAAACCTTGAACTCCCCCAAACAAGGTTCTGATTCATCTTGAATCAAACCAGGAGGCCTCTAAAGTGGTCTGAGTTGAATCCGTCTACCTTCCTATAAAGCACTGAAGCTGGGCCTCAACCAAGCCTTGTGATTATTCTATGTCACTAATGAGAACAGCTTCAGCAAAACAACAACCATTTCTTTTCAAAGCTCAAAAACAGTTGCAGATTCTGAAACCAAAAACAAACCAAAAAACCCACTTACAATT
Organism: Pseudonaja textilis; assembly: GCF_049901715.1. Classification (NCBI taxonomy): domain Eukaryota; kingdom Metazoa; phylum Chordata; class Lepidosauria; order Squamata; family Elapidae; genus Pseudonaja; species Pseudonaja textilis. The sequence goes on along the minus strand of NC_141993.1, from coordinate 68,524,412 downwards.
ATACCTCAGTTTACATTTAATCAAGCAGAAATATCAATTATGTGCAAGAAAAGATGTTTTTGCTTTATGCAGTAGTTTCTTGGCACTTTCCTTTTCATTCTTTATCAATGCATCTCCATGCATTTCTACAGCTTCCATTTAAATTTAACTACTTCTTGGAGAAAAAAATATAGAGGAAATTACAGCTTGTGGTTTCTCACTGCCTTCTACTGTGGCAGGAAAATGCTATATGCCTCTGAAATCTCAAGACAAGAAAGTCTTGAAAAAGGGCCCTCTATAAGCCCACCATGCTACTATCCAGAGGTGGTATTCAGCAAGTTCTGACCAGTTCTGAAGAATTGGTAGTGGAAATTTTGAGTAGTTCAGAGAACCGGCAAATACAACCACTGACTGGCTCCACCCCCATCTATTCTCTGCTTTCCCAGCTGATCGGCTGTGTCTTCTTCTGTTGCACTGCACAGGAAAACAGAGCTGGAAAACAGGTTAGTAGGGTGGGGAGGGAATGAGATTTTGCAGTAACCTTCCCCTGCCATGCTCAAGCCACACCAACCAAGCCATACCATGCCCACCAAGCCATGCCCACATAAGCAGTAGTAAATTTTGGATTCCACCACTACTACTATCACATGAAAACTTTCATCAGAAAACTGATTTCATGGTCTTTTTTATATCATTCTGCTATGCTATCATCTGTTGGTCTGCCAGTGAAGCCAAGTGTGACACTCACAATTTGGCCTTACCACCTGCACATTCCAAACAGGGCCAGGATGATGGTGGTATTACCCTACATGGAGCTTTCCTGTGATCCATGAACCAGTAAGAGGATATGATGTATGGTAGAAGCATACATGCTCCAAGCTGAATCATTTATCTCTTTTTTTCCAAGATGGTAGGAAAGCTCTCTGTAATTTTAGCATTAGGAATGCTAATTCAGGCAACAAAATTAAATCATACTATCTAATATATGGTAAGGGCTTGTAGGAAAAGCTAGGTTTGTAGGGTATTTCTAAAAGCCAGAAAGACTGGGACATCATAGTCTTGGAAAGGATGCAGTTCTATAGGTCAGATACCTGTTTAAAAAAAACTGTCGCTTTTTATTTTTATCATGGCTGTAACTAGTCAGTATCATTTAATGGGTGAAGTCACCATAATTTTATCATCGCATGGTAGCTGTAAACTTAATGTCAGAAATCAGTTCTAACTCATAAGCAGAAAAGTCACTTTTATTGAGTACAACATATTTAGAAAGCACGTTCAGTACATGTCTAACAACATCCTATTCTGTCAAAAAATAGTTGGTTTAAACAAAATGATATTCAATCACAGAATATTGTATTCTCTCACTTGAAAATGTTGCTATCCAGTAAGGAAGGTTTTAGAAAATATGCATAACAGAAGATATAAATGAAACACACATTTTCATTTTCTAGATAAACTGATTTGTTCTCTCTCTCTCTTTTTATTTCCACACGAAAGGTGAGAATTTAATTTTTCTAAATTTCTTAAAAATAGGGAAATCCCAGAAACAAATAGCCATGAAGGAATGAAAATTAACAATAACATTTGTAGGAATCGCAACCACAAATGAAGATTGTAGTATTTTATAAAACTGTGAGTAATGTGATATTTTGTCTTTAACAAAGCATGAATACATGTACACAAGTATTTAAAGTAAACAAAAATATTATTTGACATAATGAAAGCATAGTTACAATGAAGACAGAAAAGTCAGTTATTAATATAACCAAGCATGTAAATTTAGATCCAGCCATTTGGTGATATTTGCACAATATCATATTGGGGAAAAAACTATAAAATATACTGGAAATATTTTGACTTAGGTTGAAAGTTTTTGTAATTGTAACCTTAGTCACTTTGACGGTCTTCAAGAAATGATGAACTAGAGCCAATAATCTTTACCATTTGTACAGAAAATCTTCTTCTTCACCAAATACTCATTTCAATAGATTTTGAATCAGCTATAGAGCCCTCAACATTTTCTTCTAACTAGCCTCCCTGGGGTCTCGTTCTTCCATTCAATGAGCTATCATGTGTACATAGACCATAAGAGAATTCCAGTTTCTTTTCACTTGCCATCATTCATGTTTAGTTCAGTCTATTTTCACCACAGTTTTGTTACACAAAATGTCACATGCACTTTTTTCTTCTAATGTACCAGTTTTTCAGATAATTCTTCTATCACTCATAATCTTTCCATCACAATGAAACAATCTTTTCATCACAATGCACTTCTGCTTATATCAGGGGTGGGTTTCTACCGGTTCTGTTGACCTCTATAGAATTTGTAGCTCTGAAGAGCAGCAGACATAGAACCAGTTCTATGTATGCTGATGTTTTTGCCCACCTGCCCATCCAGGCTCTTACCTGATCTTTATTTCCTGATTTTTCAACTGCCGAACAAGGCACAGCTGCAGTTAAAAAAGCAGGAAAAGAGAGCTGCTTCTCTGCATGCAGCATGCTGATGACGATTTACAGGCGCGCATCTCACAACCTGCAGGGAAGCTCGTAAATCCCGAACCGGTAGTTACCCCTGTCTTATCCAACCCCTGGCTCATATATTTTCTTAATATATTATAGCATATTGTTTGAACAGCGCATATAATTGTTTGCAATAGTGTTTCAGTTTGGGTAGCACTCAGGTGATGCAACTTGGGATCAAAGGATCTAATTCTGTGCCATGTACAGGGTGCTGTCATAGTGCTATGGCTAAAAAAAATTATATGCAGGTGTACTTATAAGCCATTACAGAACTGACTGTGATATAAGCTATATCAGAGATTGGTTTTATAATCCAAGTGCTCCTGGCCTTTGAGCAATCTTAAAGAAATCTGTGTAGTTACATAGAAATGCAAAGATCCAACTACTATCACTCCACAAACTTAACTACAATTAATTTCTGGGCAATGTGCTCTTTCCTGCTTTTAGAAAGGCCACTAAATATCCTTTTCCTTTACTTAGAAATAAATTGTCAAGAATAGATGTAGATTTTATCTTATTGGCAGTATAATTTACATATTATTGCTTTTGGTTTTTAAGATGTCGTTATTGGAGTTTTTGGTGTTGCATTCATCTCATATGATCACATTGGCCTCTCTGCAGATCTCTTATTTTAATGGGTTTGGTTTATTAGGCAAAGACTCTGGGATATAAGCTCACAGGACTTGATTAGTAAAGATAACTCAGCTGTTCCCCAGTTCATTTAAGCATCTATTATCACAAGTATGGCCTCATATTTAACCAATTTAATCCATTGTATTTACCAGATCCTTTTGTAAAGATACAATTAAATGTCTTGCCATCATAGGTTAGAAATATTCCAGGATATACCTTTACAAAGAGTTTGCCCTTATAATAATATGAGTAGAATTGGTGCACATTAGTGTGGTTTGGGGATTGTGTACTGATCTAATAGACAAATGTATGTCTCTGATGGATTGTTTACCTGGATAGTCAGTGAACAGGAGTTTTGGCAACCATAGAACTTTTCCAGAAAGAAGCCTGGATTAAGAAACTGCACAGTCCCAAGCTGAATTGGGAAGGAACAGTTCAAGGTAGCTGCACCCTAAAATCTCTCAACATATATCTATTCGGTTGGAAGGTTATAGCTTAAGTCTGGCAAGATTCTGTCATTAGGTGTAAGCAATAAAGGATTGAACTTGATTCGACTTTGCTACATCATCTCTGGTCTTAGGCCTGATAATATTCCCTTTATTGATCTTTCAGCCAGGCTTTTAAAATCATGTATATGTACATTTTCTTTTATCTGATTCTAAGACTAATGTGACTTTGACAGTGGCCAAATTTTTGCCTGCCATGATTAGATGTAGGAAGAAACTATTTGCTGAATGACTTGTTTTCTTTGAAAGGTCAAAATATATGCTGTTTTCTTTCTTTGTTATTATTCTTGGTCCCTTGACAATAATAAACTTCCATTCATTCATTCATCTTGTATTCACATTGTGAACTTCAGTAGCAAGTAACAGAAAAGGGAGATAACATTTTGAAAAAAATAATCTGTGGACTAAATATAAATAAATTTCCCGGTGCTAAAGGAAATGTCAACCCTTATCTCTGTTTTACTAAGAATGTTCAATATTCTTCCTTTCCTGTAAAAACATCCATTCATAAAATACTAATAATTATTTTTAAATGGTTGTAGTATTTTTTTACAGGAAAGTATTTGATGGCTGTAAACATAATGAATTTTGTCCAGCATGTGCACATACATACGTAGTCACACACGCACAGCCCCCCACACAAACATGTTGTTCTACTCTTTTTCTGAGGACTATAAATCCCCCCAAAAGATGAGAGATATACCATCATTTGCCAAAAGTAGATTTCATAATAAATAATGAAAAATAATAAGGAACTGTAAGGTTCTTAAAAGCCCTTTGCAAATGCAGATCATGTTCTGTTGTGTCATGCTGATTTCCTCAGGGAGTGATTTCCCCATGGCTGTTAGGCAAAGGCCTACTTTGTGAATGATCACACAGGGAAAAGAAAAGTAGCAACAGAGTCACAGTTGCCATAGAGATGGTAAGCTTTTCCACCACTGCATCTTCTATTTTTGCAGAAGATAGGACTACCTTTACAAAACACCTATAAGGGAAAACAGAAAGAAGCAATTGAGTTGTAGAGTCTAATCCTAGGCAAATTTTCTTTGAAATCAGCTATGGTCAGTCCTGGATGGGATTTCAGTTTATTTCTTGTTAATCAACCTTATAACCGTGCTATTTCTATTCATGGAAAATTCACCAAGTTTGATCTAATTTTCCACATATTTTCCCCCTCTTTAGCTTGCTTTCCTTTCCTTTTGTTTCAGGCCACAGAATTCAATAGGATTAATTCAGAAGTCACTGGACATAACATAAAATATTTAGCCTATATATCAAAGGTACACAACCTGACGCGGTGGTGGGATTCAAATGCTTGGTGGGCATGGCAGGGGAAGGATACAGTAAAATCTCCAGTCAGAGGTGGTATTTGCCGGTTCTCTGAACTACTCAAAATTTCCACTACTGGTTCTCCAGAACCGATCAGAACCTGCTGAATACCACATCTGAACCTGAGACTCCAAGGTTGCACACAGATCTTTAATTACTGCAGCTATAATTTGTAAAGTTTCAGAAGATTACTGCATTCCAGTATTAATAGCTTATAGTTAAAGTGAAATAACTTCAAATCAACCGATATTGGACAGAAACCAATATAGTATCTTTCCTGCTCTTATCTATTTTTTTACTTCCTTTACAGAAAGTGTATATTGACACATCTCTCAAAGGCCCAATATAATTCTAGCTGTACTGCACTCTTCACATTTTCTGTGCTTACTCAGAAAGCAGGTCTACAAAATTAGTACCTCCACATATTGATGCAGAAATCTGCAGCTATTCTTTGCTTTCTTAGCTTGTTAATTTAGCAGATATTGTGTTCTGTTCAAAGCTACTTGGAAATTAGCACCAGGAATTCCCTAGGAGGAATATGAATGTATGTACAATATGTGTGTGTGTGTCTGTCTGTGTGTACTGTGCGTACCCTCCATTCCATGAAATATATTTCCAAGCAAGTATGCCTTGGACTGCAGCATACTGAGTCACAATGAGTTTCACTTTTATAATACACAACAAACAAAAATGTATAATTTATTTCTGACCCTTCTCCTTCTCCATTTGTGTTTTCAGAAAGAAAAGACTAGGGGGGGGAAAAGCCCTATATTTCATATAGGCATTATTATTATTTTCAAAAAAGAGAAAAAAAATTCCAAGGACAAGAACATTAACCACAGTGAAAGCCATTAGCAATGAGTTTCACTAGCTTATTCACTTAGTTCCCCCCGCCCCCAAGCATAATTATGCATGCGTTCTCATTAAAGCAATGCATGCCTTTTGGCTTTTGCTGTGTCATCTTATCTTATTGCCTTAACAGAGTCATTTCTTTTCCACACTTAGGGGCTCTCTCTCTATCTGCTTTTACTCATAACATACAGCACCAAGTTTGCTGCCGAAGTTGGAAGTGCTATGCCCGCTGTCTAAATGCGAAAATTGTTTTCTTTCTTGGGGTTTTTTTGGGGAGTGGGGGTGGAGGGGTGGGTCTTCTGCATGCCCTCAAATCTTTTTGGATGAATCATAGACCAAGGCTCCTACTTTAACCAATTGTTGTTGGGGTTATTTTTTTTCATCGATGCCATTTAAGTTGCTCAGAAAAAAAAAAATCTTTCATGGTTCAGAATGAAAGTTATTAATAAATAATTATTTTAATGTGCCTAATTTACTAGGTTTTTTTGGAATGGTTTACTTTCAGAAGTTGTGGGTACTTCATCATGGGAGGCTTTTAAAAAGAAACTGGAGAGCCATTTGACTGAAATGATATAGGGTCTCCAGTTTGAGCAGGCAATTGGATTAGAAGACCTCCAAGGTCCAAGTCTGTTATTCTGTTAGCCTTAGCACCAGTTCCAGATCAATATTCCAGTCTGGCGCCTAGTAAATCTGGTCACAGTTTCTTCCCTGCCTTCATAACAGAGGAACAAGTCCTAAAGTTAACTAATCCCGATGCAAAAATATTTAGAGATTAATAAATTTTTAAACAGTATCTTGAGTAAAGGATATCTTTCAAATCTCAAGGTAACAGCACAAATATTTACGCCAATTCTTTTAAGCACAGTCCATCACAGTTCTGATGTGCCATCCCTTGTGATATAGACATATTGAAACTAATGCCATAAATCCTTTAATCGCTTAGTACTTACATTTGTCCTGTAGACAGTTACTGCAGAAGTGCCAGGACTTGTTTTTGGGAAAGCAGATAAGTGATTAGTCTAGCACCTGGCTGAGAAGAATTTTTCTCATTCTTCAGCTCCTCTGTGTGCATTACTTCTTGGCAGCACATTGGCGGTTCAATGTAAGGGTGAAGAAAAAAAAAAGCAGGACAGAAAAACAAACTCCACTGCCCTGCAACTGAGAAATGTTATAAATAAAATAAAAACAGAAGCATCATTTTCTCTGTAGCACAACCTTAGAAGAAAAATGAGATTCCCACCCAGCTTCCTAAAAAACATGCAATCGGTACCTACAAAGGAAGCTGAGGAAATTGTACATAAAAAGGCTGCTAGATGAATTAAAATCATTAAACACCACTGAAAGAAATTAAAGAGTGTAGAATAGTACTTTTTGAGGTATTAGAGGCAATAGCAGATAACTTATCTTTGGGTTTTATAGTTAGTCTTGAAGGGAGAAACAGAACATTCTCTAAAAGTTTATAAATGCTAAGAATTTCACATTCTTGACATATTTACATGGTAGCAAGTCTCTGAGAAGATGAATTCATTTACTCAAGTATGAGGAATCTGAACATTTATTTTTGGAAACACTGCTATTAATCATTTCAGCTACTCTCAGTAGGCATGTGTTAAATCTGCTAGCGATGTTCTGTTTTTACTGTCCCTGATCCTGCCCTGTGAGATTCCATGAAAGACACAAGTATAATTCACTGTAATACAATGGCTATATGTTACTTGATTTATCATCATATTCCTTCAGTTTTATGCAACCGTTTACAACCAGGAGCCATAAGAGTGCTACTGAGAGCTGCTCATATATTTCCATTTCATCATTATTTGGGGCGATCAAGGTGGTATCTGTAAAATCCCCTCTCATTTTATTCACAGCAACAATCTTCAGGACTGAGAGAGAGTGTGTTCTGACCAAGGTTTACTGAAACACTAACAAACACACATTAGTCCCCAAACCCCCTTTTCTTTATTTCAATGGCTTTGAATTTTAATCATTCACAGCCCGCAATGAGTCTCAAACAGTTTGTAAATAGTCCCATGGAAGTCTGCCAAAGTCCTTCAGAATAAGTCTGATAAGCACACACCTTTATCTTCCTTGAAATGCTGACAATGACTAATTTTCCAATTAGTTATACAAGGCCAACTGGAGCACAAATTCAACATAGAGCTTCAGGTTTCAAACTGACCAGTACGAACTAAGTTGCTTCCTCCAAAGGTTCATGTCCCTTTGGTCCTCCTTTATATCTTATGGGAAGGCCAATCACCTCCAAGCCTTACTCCCAAGTTGACTCTTTGGTCTCAACTGTTCTTGCCTTCTGGCAGTTCTGCACAATGAGAACAGGCTCCTCTTGTTCCTCTGCCTTGCTACTGTCAGATTCTGGAGGCTCCGAGGTTAGCACATAACTCCCAGATAGTCCTGGCCCCATCTCTGTATCATTCGCAGGACCCTCATCCGAGTCCTCTCCAGACTCCTGGCCCATGTTCCTCCCCATTGTCCGACTCTGTGCAGTCTCCAAGGCTGCTGGCAGACTACAACAGAGAAATTGATTGACCCCAAATCATCATGGTATATGAGTGAGCTCCATGTGTTAATGAAGAGTCAATCTCAAAACTCCTTTGATCAGGTCCAAGGTATTAACTGTTGCACTAATGTTTAAATTATCAAACTGTCTATGGAGATTCTCAACCATATGGATCATGGTTGTCCCAAAGGTGCTTTTTCAAAAGGCAACTGAACTGTCTTTGCTTTTCCTTGGAGTTGTTTTGCTTCTCATTCAAGAAGCTTCTTCAGTTTTGACTGAACGGAAGGACTATGAGGAATATAAATTCTTCCCTACTCCACCATTCAGGCAGGACTGAAAAAGTTTCTTGGATGAGAAGTGAAATATTTTCAAGGAAAAACAAAATGTCCAGTTGCCTTTTGAAAAAGCCCCTTTGGGACTATCATATTAAGTGTTCTTTTTGTAGTCTAGTCTATTGAGAACCTTCATCCCAAAAATGTCTACAAAGTTCTATTTTAGGCAAGATTCAAGTTATTTTATACATGCTATGCTCAGCTACAGGTCTACACTGTCTCATGGGCTGGGTTATTTGGAAAATACATGTTGTTGATTGCAAACAACACTTTTTTTGAATTTCAATAAAATTTAAATCAGCATCTCCATTCTTGAAATCTCTTTAACTTAGATATTCTTCATAATGACATTGTTTTTAAAACAATTAAAGTCAGAAAAATCATTCTTAAAATTAGCATATATTATTTATTCTAAAAGTGTAAAGTATGCAAGATTTATATGTGTTAATAGGTAATGGCTTTGTTATGTTCATTATGAAATATTATTTTAATTTTGAGAGCCCTTCTGACAGTAAGGCTTGCTAAGGACTGAAAGCAATATGTATGAATTGTTTTGGTCTTCAAACAACTGTTCATACATGCAGCGCAGAGGGTCAACATTTCATACAGAGGAGTAATCAGCATTTACCCTTTTAAGAACAATCTTGTTTTTATTCTTGGAGGGCAGCCAAATGAGAAGTTATACAGATTGTCTGTAACTCAATGGGACAAGAGAGGGAGGGAGAGAGGGAAGGAAGGAAGGAAGAAAGGAAGGAAGGAAGACATTCTACATCTTTTTAATGCAGAATTAATGTAAGCTATGCATGGTACACCTTACTTTCTAATAAGTCAATCTAGAGTTAGCTGAGTTCTATGAAGGGATTTGTCCTTTTATGAAGCAGCTTTCTAAAGTAGGAACTGTCTGGCAGTGTGTTATAGTTTACAATTCCCAGATGAAAATAGGGCATTGTGGTTTAAAGTAAATATTTAGAATTGCTCAAGCTTACTATTATGGGTTTGAACTAAAGTTCAGTAATGTTATGACTGGAACTACACCCATATTGCCGAAGATTTTGAACTACTTTCTTGAAATAGTTCCCAAAATTCACAGGACATTAGAATGTATTTTACTTTTAAAATGTTCATTCTTCCCAAATATACCCAAATTAAAACATATTTTACAATTATTTTGCTCATTAAAATATGTTGAATATAACCCTTGTCTCATCTGGTCCTATATTTGGAAAACTGTAAATATCCTTTCTTCATGTGGTAAGAAATGTTGGTACTCATTTGTTGCTATGTGTGGGTTAATTAACTAGGTTATTCTGAATATCTATAGGAGGTGGAATATCAAAATCCAAATAATATGTTTTTAGCAATTAGGAAAGCTATAAAGCCACTATTGTCTGACTTTTTTGGCTTGTTCATCCATTCTTTTCTGGCTCACAAAAGGCATTTCATTTTGTTTTTCTACTTTTCCTCCAGAACCCAAAGGACTCTTTATTATGAAAAAACTTTATGTCATCAGGATTCATATCACTTAAACTTCATTCTACTTGGCTAATTTCCCCATAAAGATATTATCTGTCTTTAATAGAATAACTTGGATGGAAGGCAGGTAACCAAAGCATTGTGAAAGTATCTCTTCAGTAACAACTTGTTCTTCCCTCCAGGCTAACTTCTCCTCTTCAGGCTGGTGGATAATTTCATCTTTGATGCTGAAGAAAGATCCAATTGTTAGCCCATTTGATCATGTAACAAATCCAGTCCAACTGAATATTAAATAGGAGAATCTTGTTCTTCTCAGGCAACAAGTACCATGGACCAGCTCTACCTCACCATGTAACAGTAGGGGATCTTGAATATGAAAATATCAGTAGTATTTTTCTACCCTGCAATGGAAGGAAGATCATTAGAAGTTAACCCAGTTCAAAATAATTCTGACTTTGTAATAGCAGGTGGTAGACATCACTTCCTATGAGTTGGAAGATACTTGCGCCTGAAAGTACTAGGACTGGAAAAATGATGCAACTTTCCACAGCAGTAGAATAATCAGTGCAGTCTGCATGAACCTAACATTTATTAAAGTAGAACATCTGCCTTCAATCTGTTACTTTTCTCTACTAATGTTAATATTGCCATTTTGTCCAGTCCTATTTTATTCATATCCATCTATTTTGACAGTATGTATAAGATAAAGTTTTGTTTCGTGGCAGATTCATTTTGCACTAATAGAGGTGGGATTTTTAGGTGTTTGTAAATGTTTATTCAATTTTATTTTAAAAAAATGTTTTAAGGTATGCTAGACATCTCCTCTGGCTTATATATTTTTTTTCATAAAATACTGATTATAAAAATAGATTATAGAATTATAATCTATATAATCTATACTATAGAATGGAACTCATCACTGCATGAATTATGGGTTTATATTGCATAGTTTGTTTTCTCATTTGTTTTCTTGCTATGTCCTCTCTGACCTCCCTCAAATGGAATAGACAGGAAAGATAAATATTCAGAGGAAAAACAATATTCAAATTATAATGCCATATACATTTTAATTTCTCCTTTAATTTGTTCTAATAACAGAAAAAATATTAGCTGATAGTACTCAGTTCTTGATCCTGGGGTGAGTATTTTAAGTAATCCAGTCCATACAGAGAAAATTATCTTTGAATACAGAATTCTTTGAATACAGAATTTTTAATCACTTTTATAGCTGGAAAAAAAGTCTATTATGGTTACAATAGCCAAGCCACACAATAGGAAGGCAAATGACTGTGCACAGTATTAGTTGATTGCCTGTAGTGTCTAATGATACAGCTTCTGGGGATTGGGAACCAATACACTTTTCTTTACGCATTTGTGACTTGACCTCAAATTTCTAAATTACTTTCTCTTCATTGCAGTTGCCATTTTCCATTTCTCCCAAACATAATGGCCTACTGTATTGGCCTTTCAGAAAATGGTTAATTCCCTTTCACTCTGCAAACTTCAATGGAAACACTGCATGACCTTGGGAAATCTTGTTGCCTGAGTGTTAGTACGGGGTGTCATCCTCAAGGCCTGGGGCCTGGATCCAGCCCATAGGGTGCTTAGATCTGGCTGATGGGGCTATCCTAGAAACAGCAAAGAATTGGCCTAGGCTGCCTGTGCCAGTGAAAATGGAGTTCAGGGCAGCCACAAGCTCCATTTTCACTGGCAGAGGGTTGTGGGAGGCCATCACAGCTGAAAATGGAGCTCAGGAGCTCATTTTCTCTGACAGAGCAGTCAGCCCACCCCAGGTGCCCCCAGCACAAGTGATGGTGAGCTGGCCACACCTACAACCCTGATGCGGCCCTCAATGAAATTGAGTTGACACCTCTGGCTTAGTATGCAAACAAACTGTTTTACATTATATGCCCCAGAGAGTCTTAAATAGGAAAAACAAATATTTGATTAGCTTCTTGTTGTAGACTTACATAGCTTTTTCACCGTAGACCCTTCCCAATCCTCTTGCAATTTGCAATTCTCATAATTTGTCTTATTATTTGTCTTATTATGAGAACTTGCAATTCTCATAATTTGTCTTATAAGGGTTGGCTTTCCGTATTACTTCAGGTGTGGACTGGATGACTTCTACTTCTTTATATGGAATGGTAATACAAATACATATAATAATGCAAAGAATTCTAAATTTAAGAATAAATTAGAACTGTTTTTACTGGGACTTATGGATAATCAATTAGTGGCAAACAAAATCCAGAAGAAGACAAAGTGGATTTTTAAAATATCACGGAGGCAGTTTACTTTATCATATTATAATTTCCTCTACCATGATTAGTATAGAAACATAATTGTAGTTTATTCCTTTTCTAAAATTCTTGTCTGGTCATTATTTATCACAGGTACATTTTTGGCAAGATAAAGAAAACAGGACAGAAAAGAGAGTGAGGGAGAATATTTCCTGTATCCAGTTCTTATAAAAGAACAAGTCAAGACAAAATAAATTAGAGTACATGGCACTAAAAATAGTTTTGGCCATTCTTTTAGGGTATCTGTTCCACTATCTCTAGTGTATAAGTGGCTTTGATTGGGGCATCCTGGCACTGTTTGCACTAATCCAAAGATACAGGTTAGTTGTCAGTATTAACTGAACAGCCATTGTTAAAGTAAAAAAAATAAGTAAATGAACAAGCTCAAAACAGAAGCATTTCCTTTTGTTTTCAAGCTTACAGTAATACAATATTCCTCTATTAATTTAATAAGAGCATAAAAAACTACAGCAAGAAAAATATATTCAAGAACTGTGAAAGTTCTACTGTTCTTTCCAAGTTTCAGCTCTGGATATCCTAGTTATATGTCTGTCTCCTATTTATGTTGTTTTGCTCCAGTATTTGGAAAACAACCCTTGAAGGAAATGTATTACCTCTTAAGCTGAAGAAGTTGGTAAGTTACTGAATTCAGCTCTTGTCCAACTGGTTTCAAAAAGGGCAACATTGCTATTTGTTGGCATTTCTGTGGCCTAGTCTGATCTTGGGACAGTGAAGCCTTAATATTAAGTTCCTCATACTTTTTGCTCTGCTACGTTTCAAATGCATACTGTGCTTTAAATTGGGATCTGTTTAAGTAATAGATAGCCTAATGGTAAATAGATACCAATTGTCATAGATATCTGGATAGTTACTATATTCAAATGTTATACAGACCTGTGCCTTAAATTATGTTCTCTTTTCGATAATGCACAGATGGTGTTAACTAAAAAGAATTTTATTCATCATCCAAGGAGACTGAACGTTTAAAGGTAAAAAAAACGGGAAATAAAAAAGACTTTGTAGATCTATGAGGACATTTTTAAAGAAAAAAACTTGCTTAGAAAATGCCCTACACATAATACATACAGAGGATTTAGTGTTGTTAAACTTCTTTGGACAAACATGGAATGGGAATTGGGTTACAGCAAATCACATTCCCAATTATAGCAAGAGAGGAATTTTTAAATACTCTTACTACAATCCAAAGCATGTAAACCAAGTAAGGTCATTTCAGTTCAGTGGGATTCACTCCCAAGCAATTGTGCTGGTCGGGTTTAAAACTGTCATTTCTTTTTCTAACGGAAAGTTAATTCAGTGGCAGCATGTTTGCTTTGTATGTAAAAGTCTGTGACTTAATCCCTGGGATTGCCAAACAAAAATATCAAGGTTTAGGAGGGAGTTTTGTTTTGTTTTTAAAAAAAGAAAGTGGTTTAAAAGGAAGAGCCAGTTTGACCTAGTACTAGGCTAGAATCTTGAAGATTCTGAGTTCTAGTTCTGCTTTAGCAATGAAAGCCAGTTGGGTGACCTTGGGCCAGTCACTCTCTCACCCAACTCACCTCACATGGTTGTTGTTGGGAAAAATAGGAAGAGGAAGGAGTATTAGATAAGTTAGCAACTTAACGTATTTGTAAAAATAATAAAGATAGGATAAAAACAAGCAAATAAACAAATACATACATAAAATAAATCAAATGAAATAATTGAAACCCATGATTGAACTCTTATTATTCTTTTAGATAGGGCCACAATTTAGGGTAGGGTAGGTAGGAACTATAACTTATTAAAATCTGGAGCTACAAATTTTCTACTTTACTCTTATGCGGATGGATATACATGCCATCCTTTTAATGAATCCAAAAGCCAAGCAAGCAGCACTTTTCCATGTATTGGAGAGGAGCTGTGAGTAAATATACCACTATTTTTGATGACACTGTTTGTCTTTAGCTACAGGAAAGATATAATTTAATTGTCAGATCTGCTGACATCTTGATAACTTGCTTTTAAAATATTGGATAGGAGAAAATATAAGTCCAATCTTATTGACACCTAGAAAGATTTAAACATGGTAGAATAAACCTTGTCAGATGACAGCATTATTTACTTTAATCGGCAAGCCCAGGAGGAAAGGGATGAGCAGTATTATTCAGATCAAAATTATCTGTCTATCCAATAATAAATTACTCAAGTCATCCTGAAATAAATGGAAGTATAATCAACTAAGTTTCTTTCTCCAAAAATAGGCACGGTGATCACTGTATTTTAAAGAGTTGATGGAATATTATGCATACATTTAAGGTCTGTCTGAATTAACTGAGAAATAAGAACTTTAAGTCTAGATTAGCTCCATTTGATGCACATCATCTTTTTAAAAAGTCATCTTTTAACTTGCATTTTTAAGGTAAGCAGGCAAACAATCTAAAGGTAATATTTCTAAGAGGTTAACAGGTAAAACAGTATCATAAAATCTTTTTACAACTCTGAGGTCCAACTGCATTAGTGAACTCTGGATCACTCTTATAAAGTAATACACATCAAAAGACATATTGTAGAATTGGAGAAGATTATACAAAAGGGCAAAGAAGATAAGGAAGGAGCTAAATAAATATTCTTTATGTATGAAATATGGCACTATTACAATTTGCTAAGATATGTCAAAATGGAAAGTCATGTCAACTTGCTAACATGCCCAGATAATGCTTAATCTGAACACACAAGGCAACACCCATCTTTTGGAACATTGTAGTAGTTAAGATACCGGTCTAGGAAAGTTCAGATTCAAGGCTTCTCTCAGTCATGAAAACACACTGAGTTTCTGGTCCAGGCAGTCATCAGGAGTTGACACTGAATTAAAAGTACCAAAAAAAATACAAACATATTTTTATACTGTCCTTTTTGCTAGAAATTAGCCAAGGGACATGGAAAATTCCTAAAATAAAACAATAAAAATATAGGAATGAAACTACTAAAAGCATGAAAAAATAGAACACTAAATTTTCCACTGTAAGCTTTTTGTAGAAAGCATTTTAGAACTGGATTGACTGTAACAACTCTATTATATAATAATAATATTAATTATACAGCTATATTCTAACAACTCTATAATACTATATACCTCACAAAAGAACCTTTAGCTTAGTGTTTCCCAAACTTTTTTCTTTCATTATCCAAAACCACTTATCAAAAAGTCGTTTATTACCAATGTATGTAAACCACTTTAAGTCAGTTTAAATGACCCTGTTGTGAATGGGTAATGGATTTGTGTGCCGTAACCCAAAGAAAAAACACTTTTACCCAATTTTGAGTAATTTACCCAAGTTTAGGAAGTGCTGCTATAGCTCAAGGCCTCAATCTGTAGCACAATACAGGTGCACATTTATCATAGTCACTTGACTGCTAGCAGCACTCCACTATAAGTGTCACAACTAGAAATAAGATCAGTTTTGTCTTGTAGCTACTGGGAACACAGTCATTTGACATATAGAAAGTATTTCATTCTGTAATCAAAATAGCTGAAAAGTGTGAGCCCATCTAAAAGTTGAATCACTAGTTTCTACCATTAGAATCCAGACTCACCTTCATAACTGGATAGTATATTTGATAAAATTAACAAAATAATATGCAAGAGACTGTTTTTTTTAAAAAAAGAATTCTTAATTAAGATGATACTCAAGAGAAAACCAGTAGTTGAAGGGAGTAATGTGTTAGATGTCCAGGAAAAAGGCTCCTTGTCAATAAGTGTAGACAGAATTCACAATAAATAGATAATCAAGGTGGTTTTACTATGGATACCCTCTGAGGCTTTCCAACATAGTTTCACAAGATATCCCAATGTTCTGCAGTAGAGTTCAGGGAGTGCAAAGGAGCAAAGGGAAAGTCTAGTTGTGCTGATGAAATATCCATGCTTGCAGAGCACTGCAAGAGGTAGAAAAAAAAAATCAGCATTCAATCCTTTAAAAAAAAAAATCCTACTGAGTTCTTTTACAGAAGTGACTCCTAGAGCGTTAGATGGTAAAGAGCATTTAGCTGTTAATATAGTTGTGACTAGGACTGAAGTTGTGTTTTGCTATCTAAATTTACCAAATTTACCAAATTTGTGCATTTTATTATTGCTATTATTTTTAAGATTGCCCTTGTTTAATTATATTGTTGCCTTTCTTCACAGTAGTTAAAATGCAGTATTGGAGGCTAACTCTACCAACTGCCAGTTTGATCCTAACCGACTCAAAGTTGACTCATCCTTCTATCCTTTCAAGGACCCAAATTGTTGGGGGAAATATGCTGACTTTGTAAACAGCTTAGAGAGGGCTGTAAAACACTGTGAAGCAGTATGTAGGTCTAAATGCTATATCTATTATTACTGTTTTGCAGTGTTACAAATTCTGCTGAGTATAACTCACTGTTGATACTCAACAATTAATGACAGAATTAGGTATCCTAATGCCTATGGACATAAATCATAGACTTTTGCCACTGACAAAAACCTACTCTCACCTGACTGCAAATTCTTTCAGATTCTTGTGATTTAATAAGAAATTGCATGAGAAATATATAGAACTGTATAACTCTTGAAATAAATGTCCTATCTGGACTAAGTATACAGTATATTGAAAAAGATTACAGGGCAATATTATTTAGCCATAATTTTTTTAGAAATCTCCAGACTCAGGACTTTTTCTCTAGAATAAAATTTTATTATCACCTTCAATCAACATACATCTAGACCCCCACGCCGAGATATCCTCTAATGGACACTAGAAGCAAATTGGTTATAGAGTACAAAACAAAAGATATAAAAAAAACCTGTGGTCCAGTCAGCCAAGACTCTTCTAGAGGCTGACTGTAGAACTATAAATTATTAGTGTGATTAATATGAGTTAACATATATATTAATACAATGCAGTGCAATGCAATGCAATGAGTTGGAGAAAACTTCTGAGATTACC
Source organism: Pseudonaja textilis (assembly GCF_049901715.1). Taxonomy (NCBI): domain Eukaryota; kingdom Metazoa; phylum Chordata; class Lepidosauria; order Squamata; family Elapidae; genus Pseudonaja; species Pseudonaja textilis. Next base: position 68,507,027 of record NC_141993.1, on the reverse strand, counting down.
ATGGATAGTGAAAAAAACAAAAAAAAATGGATCACTGAAGAAATCAACCCAGATTTCCTACTCAAGGCACAAATGACCAAGCAAAATTATTATATTTAGACAAATTGTGTGAAAACTTAATTTTCACATAATGTGAAAACTAAGAGCCTAAATCAATTAGATGGCACATAATCCGTATTAGATAAATATTTTTTTAAAAAAAATACAAAAAGATGTTATTGGAATCCAATCTTGCTTGTATCAACTTTCTATGCCTCTAGATTTATTGAACATTTCAGGTAACAGGTGTAAAAATTGTTTTCAGAGAGAATCTGCATTTTATCTCCTTTGCTTGGCCAATTGTGTATATCTAGTTGTAACGTGCGTCCTACTGAATACACTGATATTCTCGGAGTTTTCATCACTTCTTTCTTCTCTGGTTTTAGTTTTCTTTCTAACTTGACCTGTGTATTTTTTTTAGCATTTTTTTTAGTATTTATTTGATTTGTCAATCACTTACAAGATACAGATATAAGAATAAAACTGGTTTTGAATACATGAGATAGATACTTATAAGAAAATTAAAAAACAATCGGACAGGGACGGTAGGCACGATTGGTGCGCACACCCCCTACAAGCCTCTTAGGAAGGGGGTGAGGTCAATAGTAAACAGTCTAAAGTTAAAGTTTTTGGGGTCTGGGGAAGAAATCACAGAGTCAGGTAGAGTATTCCAAACATTAACCACTTCGTTGCTGAAGTCGTATTTTCTGCAGTCAAGTTTGGTGCAGTTAACCTTGAGTTTGTATCTATTGTGTGCTCTTGTATTGTTATGATTAAACCTGAAGTATTTATTTGCAGGTAGGACATTACAATGTATGATTTTATATACTATATTTAGATCAGACGGAGATGGCGTAGGTGTCTGTGGTTCGACTAGGAAATACTGGGCTTGATCCATTGCTGTTTACAAATACTGAGCCAAAGAATGTGTTAAAGAGGTTTGCTTTGATGGTGTCATTGTTGCAGTCTTTGCCATTAGGTCCTTTCAGGGGTCGGATGGACCTTGAATCTTTTAGTTTGTTGTTTACAAAATTGTAGAAAGCACGGGTGGAATTTGTTCATAGAAGGTTTTCCTCTTGTTTAATGTGATAATTAGTGCATTCAGTTTTTATCTGGTGGCATAGATTTTTGTAACGGCTTTTGAAGTTGGCAATGTGACCAGATTTGTTTTTTCACCAAAGTGTTCTCTTTTTGGATTGAAGCTTCCTTATTGTTATGGATAATCTGTTTTTCCTGGTTTTGGTAGTTGTTATTGGTACATATAGTTTGATAGCTCTTTTGATTTCTAGTAAGAATATGTTGTAATGGTTTTCAACAGTATTGCATCCAGTGAATAGAAATTGCCAATCAAGGGAAGAGAGATAATTGATTATAAGATCATAACTGCTTTTTTTGAAGTTATAATTGGGGATTTTGTTGTTGTGATAATATTTGTGTGGACGTATGTTGAGACAAAAGTCAATCATGTTGTGGTCACTGTTGGAAAAGGGTTCTTTAATTTGTATTCCATAAATTGAATTCAAACTATTGCAGAAGATGAGATCAAGGCAGTTGTTAAGCCTAGTATTGTTGGTTACTAGTTGTTCCAGTCCCAGATTTGTTACAGCATTGTAGAAGGTTGCATGTATGGGTTCAGTTGTACATTTGTTTATGGTCCAGTTAATATGAGGTAGATTGAAGTCACCAAGAAAGATAAAAGCATGTGGGCAGGATGCTGCCCATGTTAATAGTGTATTTAGCTTGTTTATATGTTCAATGTCATAATCAGGGGTTCTGTAACATAGTAAGAACCGAAATGTGATATTTAAGGTCAGTTCACAGATAATGATCTCAGGAAGAGCAAGCTCTTGGGTAACTTGGATGTTTTTCAAATGTAAGGACTCAATTCTTTAGTTTTCTTTCTGTTTTAACTTGACCTATGCAGTATTTACTTGACTCATATTCCCTATAATGGAGGAGAACATCCTGTATTCTTAGCTTTAGATATTTAAGTAATTCAGGTTTTCCTGTCACCATCTTGTTTCTTAAATAAAGCTCTCTCTCTCTCTCTCTCTCTCTCTCTCTCTCTCTCTCTCTCTCTCTCTCTCTCTATATATATATATATATATATATATATATATATATATATATATATATATATTAAAGGATGGATCAGGAAAGAGAATCAGTAAAGTTAGGACAAAACATTAAGAATAAAGATAGATAGATAGATAGATAGATAGATAGATAGATAGATAGATAGATAGATGATAGATATCTTATGTGAAAGGTTAGCTATGGGAAGAGATAAAACTCCAGTGCAAAAAAAGAAAGAAAGAAACATTACTAAAGTTTCATAGTGACAAATGTTTGGATATCTTTAAGAACAAGGCATCATGGCATCTATAAAAAGGTATAGGATAAAAGTTTTGGGAAACAAGAAAAATCGATAATGATGATTAAATGTAAAGTTCATTCTCAAGCCTGAAAGAACAAGGAAATGTATCTCTTTCAAGATTGTCCACCAATAGAGGAAAATAGAGAAAGAGAAGTTGAGAAACTTTGTATGAAAAACAGAAAAATCACACAAAAATTTACAGTTTAAGTGGGAATAAACAAAGGTAAAGATCTTATAGAAAGAAATGAGGTAAAGGGAGTTGGAAGTTAATACAGAAAACCATTCTACATAGAGCCATTATATTCAGGAACCACATAACTTATGGTACAACAAGCAATAGGCCAGCTATTAAACAGAAAACTATCAGATGAAATGGCTTTTGAACTGTTAAAACTGCAGAAAAACAGGTATTAAAGTTAGAATGCCTTTATATCACAAATATGGAAGAAGATTGGCCCAGGGACTGGGAAACACTAATCTGAGGAAAGGAAATGTGAGAAAATTACTGGTAATTACAGTGCAATAGCACACATTTCTCATACAAGCAAAGGTTTGCTTAACATCTTACACAGAAAAAGTGAGCTATACATGACAAGAACAAACAAATAGGCTTCATGTTATGTCCTTGGGGCTGACACCAGTTCCCCATCAGGTCCGCAATTCCTGCGGGGGCGTTCTTAGTCCCCATTGGCTGGCTCCCTTTGACAGTTGGCTATAAAAGCCAGCTGCTAGGTTGAGCCAGCTGCTGTTCGCTGGTAGGTCTGCTGTTAGCTGCAGGCCGCGACAGCCTTTATTCCACGAATAAAGTGCGTTATGACTGAAGCTCTGGTGTGGCCTCCCTTCTTTCGAACTTAACATTGGCGGCGAGGATGGGATATGGCCAACCAGCAGCTATACAAGAGCTGAAAATCACGAATCTGAAGCGCTGAACCGTGGCAGCGGCGTTGAGAGCTCGGTCAGCCATTTGAGAAGGAATCGAAGCGGAGCGTGTAGCCGCTCAAGAACACAAACTAGCTACAAGAAAGTGGGCACTGAGAGCCTCAGCCGCCCAACAACAAACTGCCAGGTGCGTGTGCGAAGCTCCAGCACGACGCTCACGACCGCTAAATCTAGGCGCGAGATTCAAATCGCTGTCAGCGCACAGCCGCCCAGCATCGCCCGCCTCGCCCTTGTAAGGCGCGGAATTCAAACAGACGTCAGTTATAGCGTCTGTTCCCAGCCGCCAAGGGCTGCAGAGAGCGAAAACCCAGAGAGATTCCACGAGCTGAATCACCAGACCGAAATTGCACTGCGGCGCAGCTGCTACCTGTACAACCCAGAGAGAACTCAGAAGCTGAACACTCGTTAACAGCACTACAAACTGTAGCTGCTACCCCTTCCAGGGCCTGTATTTCCAGTGAGACTTGTTTTACCTGCCACAAGCTGAACCAGTCATGAATGCGAATCCGGCGTTCCAGCCATTCAAACCAGACGAAGATAAATGGGACTCTTATAAAACCGGTTTAACCATTATATTGATGCTGTGGGCCTGGCTGATGCTACAGACAACAAAGAAGTCTTTCTTCCTGAGCTACTGTGGGGCCACCGTATTTGACACGGCAACAGCACTGTTCGCCCCAAGAGAACTCAAGAATGTCCCATGGTCTGAGCTACTGGAGACCCTCTCAATCATTATTCGCCAAAACCGCTCACAGATCATGAGACGCTTCACCTTTTCGCATGAGGAAGCAAGCGGAGGGAGAAACCATAAACCAATATATGGCAGCCCTCAGAACCGCAGCCCTGCACTGTGAATTTAAAGGCTACCTTGATGACATGCTCCTGGACCAACTTGTCTGCGGGGTCAAGGATACAAGACTACAGAGGCGGTTGTTGGCAAGGAAGGACCTCAACCTCGCACAAGCCATCGAGGAAGCCCTGGCTGCAGAATTGGCAATACAGTCAGCGGCTGAAATACAGGGAAGCACCCCAAAGGTAATCCAGTCACTGTACATTCTGAGGAGGCAGTGAGCGAAGAAGAGCCCATCGAGCAATCTGAAGTGCACCGTCTCAAACCATTCAAGCAGCCACAGGTAGGAACTAGACCGAGAGAAGGCAACGTACCTAGGCACACCCCGCTGTGCCTCTCCTGTGGGGGTCCCCATGCCAGAGCAACGTGCAGGTTCAAAAGTGCCACCTGCAACAACTGCAGCAGAAGAGGACACATCGCTAGGGTGTGCCAGGCAGGCGCATGTGGCTCACAAAAGCCACCATCTTGCGCCCCCTCGGGCCATCCAACAAGTAGAAAACTGTTTTACATGCTATCAAGCTAACCATACCTTCTTAACACCCAATAAAATTAAACTCTCCATTCATTTAGAAGGTAAACCCTGCCTAATGGAGGTCGATACCGGGTCAGCGCTCTCGATTATTTCATGGAGCACGCTCAAGAAGATACGTCCCAGCCTGTCCAGGAAACAGCTGCAGAAGAGTCGCCTATCCTTACGAGACTACCAAGGAAAGAACATTCCAGTAATCGGAACAGGCAAGTTCCTAGTCAAATTCAGAACCTTTAAAGGACACCTGCCATTAGTGGTAGTTGATGGTGCCCTTCCTAGTCTTTTGGGGTTGGATTGGTTCCCCTCTCTTGGCCTTAACTTAACGGGGTTCATGCTGTCTCGTCCTCTGACACCAACTCACTATTCTCTGATTACGCTGACGTTTTCAGCGATGAATTGGGGTGCTACAAGGGCACACCTATTTCTTTCTCAGTGGACCCCAGGCAGTTCCCATCCGTTTGAAACCGCGGAGAGTGCCATTCGCTCTGCGTTCCTAAGCTGGATGCGGAACTAGACAAATTGTTAAAACAAGGGTGTCGAACCCACAGATTTTGCTAAGTGGGAGACACCTATTGTCACACCCCTCAAAAAAGATGGTAGTATAGGGATGTGTTCAGACTACAAGACCACAATAAATCGCTATTTACAGACTAGCGCATACCCAGTGCCAGTAATCCAGCATTTACTGCACACATTCGAACCGAACGATATTCACCAAATTGGATATGTCACAGGCTTACCAACAGTTTCCTGTAGACAACCAAACGGCCCGTGCAAACCATTGTTACCCACAGAGGGGCCTTCCGATGCAAGCGCCTCCAATTTGGTGTGAGTGTCGCCCGGGCATATTCCAGTCGTTAATGGACGGATCCTACAGGGCCTCCCTGGCGTGGTTCCGTGCTTTGATGACATCTTGGTTTCCGCCCGGGACAGAACACAGCTTTTCCTCAGAGTTAGAGGGTGTTGGACAGATTCAGACAGCATGGCCTCAAACTAAAAAAAGAAAAATGCACCATAGCCACTAAGCAGGTGGACTTTCTCGGGTACCGAATAGACGCCTCTGGCATCCACCCGGTAGAATCAAAGGTTAAAGCCATTCACGAGGCACCAATGCCGTCGTCCAAACCAGAACTACAAGCCTTCCTAGGCCTGCTGAACTTCTATGCATCATTTCTGCCGCACAAGGCATCAGTGGCAGAACCACTGCATAGACTCTTAGATAAAAATGTTCCATGGCACTGGGGACCCAAAGAGGAATACGCTTTCAGGGCAGTCAAGTCACTCCTCACTTCAGACGCTGTGCTGATCCAATTCAACCAGAACCTACTGCTAGTTTTGGCAGCAGATGCCTTGCCTTTCGGAATTGGGGCCGTATTAAGTCATAGACTACCCAACGGGTCCGAAGCCCCATTGCGTTCTTCTCTAGAACATTTTCAATGACAGAACGCAACTATAGCCAAATCGACAAAGAGGCCCTAGCTGCCGTAGCAGCTGTTAAAAAATTTCATGAATTTCTATTTGGGCACAACTTCGAACTGGTTACAGACCACAAACCGTTGTTAGGGCTTCTCTCCGGAGAGAAGCAAACACCACAAGTCTTGTCTCCCGAATGACAAGATGGACTTTATTCCTGGCAGCATATTCATACAAGTTAGTGCACCGTCCAGGAAAAATCTCAGCCATGCAGACGCCCTCAGCGGTGCCCGCTACCAACGCCTGTGGAGGATCCGGCCCCAGTCCACACCATCTTTGACACCAGTGAGTTCGAATTCCAATCACTGCGAGAGACATTGCCTTCCAATCCAGGAAGGACAAACTGATCGCCCAGGTCCTGGACTGGGTACGGAGGGGTGGCCGGGCAGTAACCCTTCTAACAATTTTCACCCTTTAAAGTCCGCCAACAGGAACTTTCCAGTTTGCAGGGTTGTCTGCTATGGGGGACCAGAGTCGTCATTCCAGAATCACTACGCAGACCCGTCCTGAAGGCATTACACGAAGGGCACCCCGGCATTGTATGAATGAAGGCGTTGGCATGGAGCTATGTATGGTGGCCGGGCATGGACGACGAAATTGCAAAATGGGTAAGCTCCTGCCTTTCCTGTCAAGAATCCCGGCCAGGGCCCCCAGTAACCCCTCCCACCAAATGGGAAAGCGCCAACGCACCATGGTCTCGTCTACATGTTGACCTGGCGGCCCATTCCATGGCAAAACATTCCTAATAGTAGTAGACTCATTTTCTAAATGGATCGATGTGGCACTCCTACTCTCAACCACCACACGAGCAATCGCCCAAGCACTGACTCGTTTGTTCTGTCACACACGGTCTCCCGGACACTATTGTGTCGGATAACGGTCCTCAATTTACGTCCACAGACTTCAGCCGGTATGTCGCCAACCTAGGCATCCGGCACATCCTAACGACTCCCTTTCACCCTCGAGCAATGGGTTGGCTGAGCGAGCAGTCAGAACAATCAAAGAGGCCCTCGCCAGGTTCACCCAAGATGACTGGCATTCCAGACTCTCTAGATTCCTTATAAGCCAACACTCAACCCGTGCACGGTCACAAACAAGTCACCGGCAGAGCTACTGATGGGCAGACGCTTAAGGACAATACTAGACAGGCTGCACCTCACTATTGCCCAGATACACCCATTGGGTCTAACAGTAGGGTCAGGAGTTTTGTCTTACAGGATCAAGTCTTCACCAGAAATTACGCGGGAGACCCGTTGTGGGTACCTGGCAGGATCGTGGCCATCACGGGGCCCAGGTCGTACCACGTCCAGTTAGAAGGCGGGCGCATTTGGCGGAGACACCTGGATCAGTTGAGGAGCCGGCAGAACGAGCACGCCACCACCGATCCAGAGACCACAGCAACATTCCAGGCACCGCATCCGGCACCTAGCTGGGACACTCAGAGTAACCTGCCTCCACCAACCGAACCGAGGGAGCAGACGGCTGACCGTGACCATCCTACAGAATCAACATCCATTCCCAGCAGCTCCCCTACCGCACCGGAGACCGCAGCGACTCGACAACCCGGCCGGCGACCGGCGAGCAAGGTCAGGTGGCTGGACAGCTACCAAGGGACCAAATCCCCGCTGTCCCGAACTCTGTGCCACCCGCTCCTACACCCGAACTAAGATGATCAGAGCAGCAACACAAACCGCCTTCATACCTTAAAGACTACTCATGTTCGTATCTGGGGGAAGGGTGTTATGTCCTTGGGGCTGACACCAGTTCCCCATCAGGTCCGCAATTCCTGCGGGGCGTTCTTAGTCCCCATTGGCTGGCTCCCTTGACAGTTGGCTATAAAAGCCGGCTGCTAGGTTGAGCCAGCTGCTGTTCGCTGGTAGGTCTGCTGTTAGCTGCAGACGCGACAGCCCCCTTTATTCCCACGAATAAAGTGCGTTATGACTGAAGCTCTGGTGTGGCCTCCCTTCTTTCCGAACTTAACACTTCATAAGAGGGAGGAGACCTAAATCAAATATCTAATATAAGGTGGATGTGATTCTAAATATAGACAAACTAGGAAATGTTTTAGAACAGACCTGTCAAACTCCCGGCCTGTGGGCTGGATACATCATGTGCTGGCACCCATGCCTGGTTTAGCGAAGGGGAAAAAAAGTCCCGATATGTCACATGACGTCGCTGTGATGACGCGAGTTTGATACCCCTGTTTTAGAAGGACTGGCTGTCAGTCTTATTATGCTTGAAGTGTAAGCTATATGAGGATTCTATGGCTTATAGGCTCTCCACTATCAGCATATTTTGTATAGCATATCTGTACATTTGTTAATACCATGTTACAAAAATCAATATGATTTAACAGTGCAAAATATACAGCATTCTGCATTACCTAGCAAAAGCTTGGAGTGCATGCATCACTACAGAAAGAATTATAGATTTATTGAGCATGAGCAGCAAAAATATTACTCCTCACTGCTGAGAAGATAATGCAGTTTGAAATCTTGGACTGACAATATGCAATCATTTTTGCGAACTACCTCTCTATTGATATCATTGGAAAACTGATCAATATTTTTTCATATGGGCAAAGTTTAATGATGTACATGAATGTTCTTATTTTCTTTTCTTTTTTAAAAAGGTCTGTATTTATATTTTCCTCTCCTCCTCCTCCTCCCTCCTCCTTTCAAGGACTATGTTTGGGCAAGTGAAATATGGCAGTGGTATTAGAAGGAACAAGATGATACTGTAAGAATTGACTTTGGTCAAAGTATTTCAGAAAAGAAAGTGAAACAAGGATTATACTGTCCTTGTATTTTATAAAGGACTGCAGCAGAGGTGGTATTTGCAGGTTCTGAACAGTTCTGGAGAACCAGTAGAAGACATTTTGAGTAGTTCAGAGAACCGGCAAATACCACCTCTGACTGGCCCCGCCCCCATCTATTCTCTGCCTCCTGAGTCCCAGCTGATTGGCTGGATCTTCTTTTGTTGCCTGCACAGGAGAATGGAGTTGGAAAGCAGCTTAGTGGGGTGGGGAGGGAATGGAGATTTTACAGTATCCTTTCCCTGCCACGGTCACCAAGCCACGCCCACCAAGCCACGCCCACAGAACTGGTAGTAAAAAAATTTTGAATCCCACCACTGGACTGCAGGAATGGAAAATATGACAGTTGGAATCTAAACTGGAGCCTAAAATCATTTATAGGCTTGAAAACAGTATGAAAGCCATGGGATACAAGAAGAACCAATTAATTAGTTCTAGGCAAAATAAAGACTGTTGATTGATCATCAAGCAGAAACTCACAGGCTTTTGGGTAGTGCTTCCTGGCTAAATACCTCCTTGGGTATTTTTTCTGTAATTACCCAGTTACAATAGGGACATATAAAATTATTTGAAATGTTTTACTTACATATGAGTAAAAAAGACTTTCTGATAAATGATTTTGGATAATGAAAGATAAAGTTTAGGATACTTTGCTTTAGGGCAAACAAACGTTGGGCTAGAAAAAATTACTATGCTAAGGGGAATATAAGAAGAGGAAGAAATTGGATCAGATGAATGGCAAGAATTAAGGAGCTATGGCCTTAATAAGGCTACAGATTGGAGATAGTTGAAGACGGTATGCATTTATACAAGATGAACTGACATGATGGCAGCTAATTAACTAACATAGTCTTTGCTTCCAATGAAGGAAAACTGAGGCTCAGAACTTCATCATTATTTACAGAACAGCTGGATCTCATTATTACCTGCTATAATTTTAAAGTTTTCGATTTTCAAGGTATATAATCCATTCACCTGTGGAAACTTAAGATATTTAAAAATGTTGTTTGTTGGTAAATGGGTTTAATTTATAAATTATTAATTATTAAAAAGAATGATTAAACTTTGGAACAGAATTATATCATACTTGTGTTATAAAATAAGCCATTAAAATTGATTCAAAGTTCGCAAAACTCTGAGGGACCCATATTACTGCCATCTAGTGATGGAAAAGGGGGGGAAATATGCAATGTCATTTCCAGTATAAGCATTTCCAGTATAAACTAGTTAAAATTTCCTTTGCTTTAGTTAGAATCTATCAGCATCCTTTGCAAATAAATTCAGGGGAAAAAATGTAAGTAGAGTTACTCAATTTATGAATGGCTGCAGATCAGAACATAATATTTTCACCTGAGCCTTAAGTGCCAGGCCTAAATTACTGTTGGTCTGTTGTGGAATTTTTGGATCTGATCACATATCATACATTTCTTAATTATGTGGGACAATATCTATGATTATCTATGGGTAGAATCCCAGCAGAATCATTACTTCTGAGCTCTTTACATATGGGCAAAATCATATTTAATTTTTAATTAATTATTTAATTTTTAATTTTTAGTTCTATACATCCCCCAAAATCTCATGGTTTATCTCTTTGAAAAAAATTTACTCATAAGTTATTTACAGAATTACTAGGATGATATATCAAATCTAATTTTATTCAGCCCTCCTCAGGCCGTGGTTTAAGCAACCTTGTTCTGTTAATTCTGTAGCACCAGTCCTGTGAAAATATGTCATGACTAAAAAGGCTCATTGGAAAATCTAAGTGTTCTTTTACTCTTTGTGGGAACAAGGCCTTAATAATTCCATTTTTGGATTTCCCAAATGAAATTAAAGTGCTAATTTCATATTGGTTGAGACAATGACTCATTCTGCCTTCTTATCAATTTCCCTTCAACAAGGCAGCCTAATTATTGTAAAAAGAAGCAGGGACAATTTAGGTAAGTTACAATTGCTGAATTGAGCAATCATTTGCACCAAATGGTCACAAGTAAACAAAAGCAGTAGATCACTTTTTCATTAAAATAATAAGACTGAAAATTATCTCAGTGATTATATTGAAGTGCATGAACCAAGAAAGGCCAAATTAAACAGAAAAACTGGACTAGTCTTTACTTTTAAAACTGTTTCTCATTTCTATATTTTATTTTCTCTTTCTCTTGCTGGTAAGTTGTAACTTTTTCTATCCTGGTTTCTTCAGGCAGTGGGGAGGAAGGGAGGAGGTAAGAGATTAATGTCAGCAGCCTTTAAATAGTAATTGGTCTGCTCCCGCTTAAGAGGTCATCCCTGGATCCAGAGGTATTAAACAATTATTATCCAGTTTCTAACCTTCCTTTCCTTATTAAGGTTTATTATAAAATAAAATGCAAAGAAAAATTAAGAAGAAAAGAAGAAAAAGAAATAAAGATCCATTTGGAATGAGATTTTTCTTTCTTTCTGCACTTTCTCTGTTGGAGATTAGAGGCATTATTCTGATAGTTCATGCTAGAACAACACACTTCCTCTCCCCAACATATCAATATTCCTTGCATAGACAGAAATGCTTAAGATCATGGCTTTAAAGGTTGGGCATTCATTTGCATCCTGAGACAAACAGAAGACTGCCTTACAAGTTCTACCCTGTATTATATATGAAATCAGTGATGGGATTCAATTTTTTTTTTAATACTGGTTCTGTAGGCGTGGCTTGGTGGGCATGGCCAATGAAGGATACTGTAAAATCTCCAGTCAGAGGTGGTATTTTCAGGGAAGAATGGAAAAGGGAGCAACGTGAGTTGTCTGGCTTATGGTGGAGGAAAGGGCCCCGATTCTCTTCATTAGCTGCAGCTGGGAACACAGTGTTTAAAAAGGGAGTTTGTGCACAGCAACTTGTTGGAAACAAATCGTGTATTATCTTGTTTTGTTGAGGCTTATCTGGGTCCCTAGCATCTTCCCAAGTGTGTGTTTTGTTGGCCTTTGAGATCTGCAATTCCTTATCCTGCCCTGTCCAGTTAATTGCTGCAGCATGTTTTGTGTGGATTTTTATTTACAGTTTATATGCACTGTTATGTATATGTAAATAACATAGTTGGGTTGACAATATATAAACTACAAATATATATGTTTGTAGTTTTAAGGAAAAATACTGTGATGTATTAAGCTGTGTTCTGATTGGTTAATTATGCTACAAGTTTCCATAAGAGGGAGCTACAGATCATGGTTTAATTCTCTTTCTTTTTTCACTGATGGTCTCTCTTAATACTGATACTCAATGACTACAGATCGATAATGACTAACCCTGTTTATTTTGATATTCTGTTGATATTGAAGATTATTTGTTGTATATGGTTTGATATTTGTCTGCTGTAAAAGACATGGAACTGGTAAGAAGACTTTATAACTAGATGTAAGAAGACTTTATAAATGGATATTGGTGAATTGTTAAAAATGTGTATGACATGGACTGTTTATTGGACTGTGCTATTTCTTCAAGTAAACATTAATACAACTTGTTCAACTCTGTGTGGCTGTATATTTCTTCATAACTGTTCTCATAAACCATTTTCTGTGTACATATCCTTTTTATACAAGGGTTACTCTGCACATATCCTAACATACTTTGTTTTCTGACTGAATTTTCTCCACTGGGAGAGATTTTTCTCCAGCTGAAGGTAACTGGACACTGGGGACAAAGATGGAGGCATTAAAGGGACTTTTCTTACGTATGTGACTATGTTGCCTTTGTGTCACCCCCCAGGTTATCACATGGTCAGAATCTTCTGAATGCCACCTCTGTATGAAATGTTGATAGACGCAAGCCTCGATGACAGGTACACATCATAGTTTGGTGTACATTATACAGGCAAGTCATTTCCCCAAGTTCAGGATCTAAAGCAAAAGTTTTATTGAAATGAAAGGAAAATGGTGCAATACAAGTCTTCTTTATTATTTTTCCAGAACCTGTTGAGAAGGTAGGTAATAGTTGATTGTTTTCCGATGACTTAAAGGCTTAATTGGTTTGGAAAACGCCAACAAATAAATTGAACTGCAATCTATCTCTGACCTCTTTACCAAAGATAGGGACATTTTAGGTTATCTGTTTTCCTTTGTTCTCTTCCAGGCACTTAATGAATATTCTGAATCTTAAAATATGCTGTTTAGAATAATAGGCAAGCACTATTCTCAAAGGTAACATCAATTCTTATCTTTGAAGCCATACTGAATCAAGGAAATGTGTCCTCGGTATCATAGTTCTGAAAGTCACTTCATTATGAAAATAGTATTTGCATTTTTTTTCCTATAAGAGCCATTGGAGAAAATTGGATTTCCAGCTTATTTCCCTTTTTTATGTTAGTCCCATTTCATAATTGTCAAACTGACATTTCACTTATAACTTTGTAGAAAAGATGATAGATATATTTGCAACAATAAACCTTTAAAATTAAAATTCACATCTGTACAAAGGTCAGTTATCAGTCATGTATTTTTTTATGAGTGAAATAATGAAGTTTATTGAGGCAATCCCCCAGTTTCTGCTTAGCACTGTGCTAGATTAAAATATTGGATAGTTGTCTAACATTTACTGTAGTTGAAAAAAGTGATTATATCTTACCACGTCCCTCAGCTTTCTCTAAACATATCCAGTTCTTTCTGTCTCACTTCATCTGATTTAGTTTCTAATCTCCTGGCCATTCTTTTTGCCCTTTGTTTAACTTGTTCAAGCTTATCTTAATCCTTCTCAAGTATTCTAGAAATGGATATAATATTGGAGATACAATCTGACAATGCAGAAGAAAGTGAAATGATTTCTTCCTAAAGTTTGGGAATTACAAAAACAGATGCAACTTACCGGTAAAATTGCATTTGCTATTTTAGAAGCCTATTATTAAGGCTAACTATATTTACCTTTTTATAGGCTTCTACTCCAACATACAGTATATTGTTTTTACAATTGCTACATTAGAGATCTGAGGTCCGGCTTCTCTTAATTACTGCATTGTTTTCAAGGTGCTTACAAATCAATCACTTTATAATCAATCACTTTATAATGCCAGGATACTGTTTGAGTATATACAGAAAAAAAGAGGCTAAAATTAAATCTAACAGGACACAGGTGTTATTTATCTATCAGGTGCTCTGCATGGTTGCTGCTTCTGAAGGAACTAAGTTGGTAACTAATGTCCTTCTGGATTTATGTCTATTGGATGATGTGCAGGAAGGGGCCATGACTCTGATAAGGGAAACCTTTGCCCACATGGTAATTGTGGAGATATATATATAAAAGGCAGCTTCTTCAAAGAATTGCAGGTAAGTTTGTGTGTGAGTGCCTCCATGTATTCTGAAACACTGTACGGGCTCACACCCAAAGTACTGTATAGTAATATCAATAGCACTTAGAGTTACATACTGCTCCATGGTGCTTTACAGTACTCTCTGAGTGGTTTGCAATGTCAGCATATTGCTCCCAACAATCTCATTTTACTGACTTAGGAAGGATGGAAGGCTGAGTAAACCTTCAGCCAGTCAAGATCGAACCCCAGGCTGTGGGAGAGTTTCCCTGCAATACTGCATTCTAACTACTGTGCCATCACAGTAGTTTGATCCAAGGGCTCCTGCATCAATATTTGATTGGCTAGTCTGTTGTTTATCTTGCTTTTTCTTTGGCTGGGATATCAAGTACATTTCTTCTCCAATTATTTGACACTTTACTACTCTCTGGGACTCCTCAAAACTAATACATAGAGTTTCATCCCGACTAGCAGCAAAGTTCCTCTGATATACTACAATAAAATTAATTTAGTCCTGAAAATCAATTTTGAAATTGATAGGTGTTTCTGGGTTATATTTTAAATCTGGCCATTTACCTTTGATGTTCATAATCAACTGGTAGAATGCATTTCCTCAAAATAAGAATTTGAATAGTTTTTTCTGTTAGCCTTTTGCTGTCTACAATTGCCCTATTGATTCTTTTATTGCTACAGATAGTTCTCAGTTTTCAACCTTTCATTTAGTGACTGTTTGAGGTTACAACTACACTGAAAAAAAATGAGTTATGACCATTTTTTCACAATTATGACTATTGCAGCATTCCGTTGTCACATTATCAAAATTTGGACGCTTGGCAACTGGTATGTATTTATGATGATTTTAGTGTCCTGGGATCATGTGACCAACTTTTGTGACTTCTGACAAGCAAAGTCCCTGGGGATGCCAGGTTCACTTAACAACGGTGTAACTAAACAGTAGTAGCGGTTCAATTTACTTAGCAATATAAATTTGGGGCTCCGTTGTGTCATAAGTCAAGGACTACCTATATGTCAGTCCTTTCATTTTACTTAGAATCTTTCAATAACCATAGCTCATTCTGAATCTCTCCAATAGTATCAGAACTATAAGAACTACCAAGACAGATTTCATTAAAGAAGAAAGCAGCACGGACTAGATTTTACCACTGCCTATCTTTCTTCAGTTAAAACCTGTAAAACAAACAAATATGCATGGGATGCACTATATCCTACAAAGGATATATGATTCTGAAAGCTGAAAGTAGAGAAAAGTTGTTCTACCTTAAAAAGAAATTTTACATTTAGAATTTTGCAATGGGGAAATATACTGTATATAAAATAAAATTTTTGGGGCAGAAATCATTAAAAAATTATGAAAAAAATTACATTAAAAACAACATTGGAAAAAGTTGTATGGAAGCAGATTTTTCAAATAAATTTTAAAAAATGCATTAAAATCAAGGCAGCCTGGAATGCTTTCCTACTATATTGAATAGAATTTATTTTGATGCAGACATCCATAATTAATAGATGCTAGCTGTCTATCTTTTGCAATTCAATATAAGTAAAGTTTTTTGCCAATCCTGGCCCCAAACATTTTGCTTCCAAAAGCAGAATCTAATGCAGAGATTGTCCTTGTCATTAAGTAGTTGTAAAATGCCCCATGAAAGAAGATTTCTTAAAGATAAATGGAAACAATCCATTAAAATATAACTTCACCAGTAGGAATAATCCTAGCTAACAGAAGTACATTGATTATATTTCCTTGATATTTAATTGATAACTGGTTATAAACTACAGTTATATTTATTTCTATGTACTAGAAATAAATAGAGGATGTACCAGAGGAAAATACTAGAGGATGTACTAGAGGAAAATATCCAACAATATCTAACTACAATCTAGCTACAATCCCGGAAGAAAGCAAGGAAGCACTGAATAAAGAAATGACACAAAAAGAACTGCAAGAGGCAATTCAGAAGCAGAAAAATAATAATACGCTAGGACCAGATGGTCTCCTGGGGGAGCAATATAAGACACTTCAAGAAAAATTTGAAATATATCTGTTAGATTTATACAATGAGGCCCTAATGACAGTGAACTTACCTAAATCTTGGGAAGAGACATACATAACATTAATTCCAAAAGAAGATTCGGACCACCAACAAATCCAAAACTACAGGCCCATATCATTATTAAATGTCTATTATAAGATATTCATGACTATAATGGCAGAAAGACTTAAAAGACTATTCAACCAAATTATACATAGTGATCAGAATGGATTTTTGCCAAATAGACAAATCAGAAACAATACCAGAATGGTAATGAATATATTAGAATATTATAAGGTACACCTTGGAAAACAAATGGCACTGGTCTTCCTCAATGCGCAAAAAGCATTCGATAATGTTAATTGGCAATTTATTATAGAGCAACTAAACAATATGGATTTCGGTGACAAATTTAGTAAGATGATTTCAGCAATTTATCCAACCCAGATTGTTAGCGTAATATGAAATGGAGACAGAACAGAAACATTTAAGTTTAACAAAGGAGTAAGCAGAGATGTCCATTGTAACCCCTACTCTTTATCCTCACACTAGAAAACCTATTGATGAACATTTGAAGAAATAAAGAAATTAAAGGGGCTACAATTAGAAAAGAGCAATATAAAGTACAAGCCTTCACCAATGATATAGTATCTTTTCTGGAGGACCTAGAGGAAACTGGAATAATATTGATAAGAGAAATTAAAAGATTTGGCAATGTTGTGCAAGTAAAAAATAAATAACAACAAAATAAAGATACTGACCAAAAATATGAAGAATAAACCAAAAAAAAAAAAAAGAATTAGAAGGGAAATTAGGAATGCAAATTGTTAAAAAAGTAAAATACCTTGGCATTTGGTTAACACCAAGGTGCTCATCAATTAAAGGAAACAATTATGATAAATTAATGATACAAATTAAAAAAGAATTGGAAGTATGGGGGAAACTACAAATTTCGTTAATGGGAAGAATTGCCACAGTAAAAATGTCCACATTACCAAAAATATTATATCTTTTTCAAACTATATCAGTAAAATTGGATAAAAAATTCTTTGGGGAACTGGATAAAATTATAACTAAATTTGTCTGGGCTGGAAAGAAAGCTAGAATAAAAATGAAATTACTACAGGATAAGAGAGAAAAGGGTGGCTTTGGACTCCCAGACTGGAAAATGTACGACCAGGCAGCAGCTATGGTATGGATTAAAGACTGAATTCACTTAGAAAATAACAGAATACTGTTAATAGAAGGCCATGATCTGGTGAAAATGAGAAACTATAAAGACTTATTAGATGAACAAGAAAAATGAAAACAATACAGAACTACAACAACAAAACATAGATATAGACTGGTGGCCATATATGAAAGTACAGGCAAAATACAAAAAAGATAAAGAGCAATACTGATTTATTTGGATAAGCAACAATTAGATGGAATCCTACAAGGAACAGGGGAAAAATGATATAGAAAATATACAACTTTCTTTTATATTTCAAGATGGAAGAGGAGGTAGTTAAGGAAACAATGGTAGTATGGGTGAAAAATATCAGACACAATATAGATTTGGAACATTGGTAAAAAATGTGGGAAACAAATTATAACCTATTTGTAAGCATACAGGGAAAACATGTATAAAATGTTTTACACCCGCTAGGCTAGCAAAAATGTTTGTGAACCAAAACCCAAATTGTTGGAAGTGTAAGAAAGAAAGGGGCACTTGTCTTCATATGCGGTGGACATGCCCAGAAGTAAAAAAATATTGGAATACAATTTGACTGTGGTTAGAAGAAATAATAAAATAAAAGATCAAAGTTCAACCAGAATTCTTTTTATTAGGCATAATAATAGGGAAATACAGTAAAAAAAAAGATAGGTATATTATGTTACATATATTAACTGTTGCTAGATTCTCTTACACACAATTTTGGAAGCAGGGAAATGTACCACCAGAGGGAGCAGTCATAAAGGAAATATTACTGTGCAGAGATAGATGGGCTGACACTAAACTAAAAGATAAAGAGGAATCAACATATTATATAGTCTGAGATGCTGTGTATGCATGGTTTAAGAATAAAAGGAAATTAATAGATAATGATTCGATATGAAATTAGATAAGAAAGTTGGAAATGTAATTATGACTATGTATGAATGTTATAATTTGGAATCATGTTGCTCACTTAAAAAGATGTGTAAAATAAAAAAAACTTTTATTAAAAAAAGAGAATAAAAGGAAATTAAAATTGCAAATAGGTAAAGAATAGGAAACTATGTATATATTTATTGTGGAGAAAATAGAAATATATGATGAAAATATATACATTTCTAATAAGAATAAGAATGAGGAAAAGAATAATTATAATTAATGTAAAAAGAAAGTATATATAGAAACAAGATAAGGAAATGTAAGTGATGTCTTGATGTTGATACAATGGTGTACATAATTTTATTTTATGTTTTTTTAAACCTTTGAAAATTGAATAAAGTTTAAAAAAAAGGAATAAACCTGGTTCAGGAAATCAAGGAGTTCAATTAAGTTGCACTCTTTTTTTCTTCCAATGAAACTTTTTATGTTCTTGCTTTTTTTCTAGTGATAATCATTACTTGCAGTTTTGAAAGATCACTTAAGAAGTATGTGTTAGTGGATTTCCGGTTTGGGTTTCTTCGGTGATGGACCAAAATCACGATCATGCGTGGTTTTGATCCGTGCTTGCCGCTGGAGCACCCCGAGCTGCCCGGATTTGGGCTGAATCCACCCCGTAGAGGTGGTGAAGAAGGGGGAGCCATCAGCGGAGTTGGATAAAGCTGCATCTCTCCTCCTTGGTTGGCCATTACTACCTTTCCCAAAGGCAGTTGCAGCAGTGGTCAGAAATGGCCACCTCAAAGAAGAACTCGGCAGGAGGAAGTTTAAAGGAGAAAGTTTGACTGATCGGGTTGAATGGAGAATATCTATTTAAGGTACCCGGAACCTGAATTTTAAAGACTAATACTATTCCTAAAAAAGATTTTAAGCAGCAAAAGAGAAAGGGAAAGGAAACAGAATTGGCTTTTTTTCTTCTCACACTGAGAGTTTTAATTGACTTGGAACATTAAGAAGAAGAAATTTGAATAAGAAATTGATACTAATCCCCTTTGACATTACTAGACTATTTCTAGTTGAAAATAAAGTGTCAAAGGTATTAAATTCTTGGATAATTTAAATTTTTTATTTAAAAAAAGAAAGAAAGCAACAGAGGGAAAAAAAGAAAAAAGAGGGTGGAATCTGGAAAATGGAGGACACCACCTGGAACTTAAAAAAAATGATAGTGGAATTTTAACAAGGCATGCAAAAGATACACTATAGCTGAAACTTTGTTACAAGATAACAAAGCCCCTGGAAAGAGAAAGTGAGAAAAGAAGCAAGAAACAATTTTGGATTATTGGATGATGCCTGGAACTTTGGATGGAGGATCCTAATGAAACAAAATAAAATCAACTGGACATTGTTTATATTTTTTTTAAATGGCATCACTCCTTGAAGAGTTAAAAATTAAACCTAAAGAACAAAAAGAAGAAGCACAAGAGGAAAGAGGATCTTTTAGCTTCGTATTTCAATGTTTAGAAATGGAGATTTTGAACTATGAAAAACAACAAGAAACACTGGCAGAACAAGAAGGGCGGGACAACAAAGAAGCCATCTTTAATGACCAAGCAATTTTAAGCAGGGTAAAACAGAAAGCGGGGAAAGGGAGTTAAAAACTTAAGCATTGAAGCAACAACCAAAAAAAGAGTAATTTGAAAAGTAATCATAATATCAGGAAGAAGCAGACGGGAGGATCACAGAAGGGAGAATCAGATAGAAAAGGGAATAAAAAGGGGAGGGAGATGAAGAGAGGGAAGAGGGAAAGGAAAAGAAGCTACAAAGGACAGAAACAAGATACAGAGGTTCAGGAAAAGCATACAAGAATTAAAAGTATAAATCTATTTAAAAGACACAGAGACAATGGTTAAAATTTAATTTAAGGAGAGGATTCTGCAAGGATGCATGGGATAGCATTATTATATTAGAAATAGAAAAGGGTTAGAAAATATGTTAGATAATTAAAGTGATAGAAAAAACTTCTATTGATGTGTAGTGGAATATTTGTTTGTAAAGAGAATAAGGCTCTCAATGATTTAAAAAGTTTAGAAAAAAACTGGAAAGAAACATGGAAGATTTTTATCAATTGACAAGATGAACTTGAATAAGAATAATAACTTTATTGATTACTGTTCATAATTATTGTTTGTTTTTTATTTAAAGACAGTAATAAGTAAAATATGAAATGTAGATGATTAAAGTGAAAGACAACTGATATTACTAGGTAATGTTTGTTAAAAGAAATAGAAATGTAAAAGATTGTTATTAATATTAATGGCAGAGCTGTACTTGAATAGAATAATTATTCCATTTACTATTGTTGTACATATATACAAAGATATATATGCTTGTTTTCTTAAGTTTTTTTTAAACAAATTTTTAAAAAACAATACACAAACAAACAAAACGTAGAATATAACATAAGACATCTTTTCTGAAAAACAAATAAAACATCTTACTTAAAGAAAGGATAATTCCAAATTATCACATTTCCATACAAGCACAGTTTAATATGTATATTTATCTTATCTGTTCAACTTCATATCTTTTCCCAACTTCTCTTTATTTCTCCCTTTACTTCTATTCAATTATATTTCTTTTGCCTTGAATTGTATATATTCATTGTATCCATCTGTCTTATACAATTTCGTTATTCTCTTCCAACATTCTTCTAACGTTTTATTAATTCAAACATAAACAGACAAAACACAAAACATAAATACATAAAACTTCTTTTTGGAAAGTGGATTACCCCGGGTTACATCTTTTTGTACAGACATAAATTAAATTCATGCTCAGTTAATATACTATTTCATATCTTATTTAACATTCTATATTTTCTATATATTTTCTCTCTTCATTCACTCTCTTAATTCTATTTTATTTATTTCATCTCAATTTAGATAATTATACTTACATCTTTTGTCCGTTCTCTTTCGATTATCTATTTATCTTTTCTTTCTAATACAATATTTCTCCTGTAATCACTGGTTGAAGTATGACAACTTTTTATCTTTCCCCTAAATTTAACACTTAAAATAATACATACTTTCCATACTGATTCTGCTTAGTACATTCTAAATATTACATTTTAGAATAATGAAACAAAAAAAGAGAATTAAGTTTATAAAATAGTAAAAACAATATTCCATAGAAAGTTAAACTCTATTATTAAATCTTAAACATTTTTATACACCCTTTAATGCATTATTAACTCATATAATATTTCAGTTTTCTCACTCAGTTCGTCGACGAACTCGTCAGACGAACACAATACAGAAGCCTGATGATGGCAGATGAGATTCTGCCAAAACGTTGCTACAACTTTAAAAGCACAACTATAATGACGTGGGAAATATATATATACATATATACTTTTTTCTTTTAAGAATTTAGTGTGTATTTTTAAGGGAATGTACCAAGCAGAATTCGACTGAAAATAGGTATGTGTTATAAAATAGAGGTTAGAAAATGAATGTTATAACTGTAAAGGTGTAACTTAAATTTTTAAACACAAGTAGAAGAAAGATACAAAGGTGTTACACTCCTGTTTAGTAATTACAGGGGAAAATTTGTTTTATGAGGAAAGATAATATGAAATTGTAAACAGGACAGAACATTGATTAGAAAGATTTTAAAAATTAGAAAAAGATATGTAATTGAATTAAGAAAGGAATGAGATAATTTTAAATAAGGCTATAGGAAGTAAAGAAAGGGGAAAGCTATTGAAAAAAATTGCAAAAATAGTTATAAGATATGGATTAGAATGTATAAGATAAATATGTATTGAGTTTATGTTTGTATGGAGAAGGGATATTATCCCTTTTTTTGTTCTCAAAAAAAGATATTTTATTTGTATTTGTATGTTTTGTGAAAACTTAAATAAAACTTTTATTTAAAAAGAAGAAGTATGTGTTAGCAATGACTATATTTCAATGAAGTAATAGATATGTAGCACACTGGTAACTCATAATTACCATCTTGGATATGCAAAACGCTACCATTACTAATAAATTGAAAACCCCAACGGAAGAATATATTTGTATCAGAGCCAAAGGCAAAAATAATTCCACTTAAATTCCAATATTTATGTTTAATTCTTTTAATTTAACCAGGTTATCTATAGGAGTGAAAAATCAAGTAAGCTATGGTTATATGGTGTTTTAAATTTTATGGATGACCATTAATATATCAGTGTTTCACACATATGAAAAATAGAAGGATGAATCTATTCTCTTTCTGAGACATTAGACTACCTCTTTTTAAAATACCATCTAGCTTTTGCATTGGTTTATCTTCCCTGTTCAACTTAGTAACAAGCAGTCTTTATCAAAATTCATATATAGATTTGTATATATTTCTTCTAATACAGTCATTTGTATACATTTTCTTCTAAAATATTCATGCTTTGCAAGCAATTT
This sequence comes from Pseudonaja textilis, assembly GCF_049901715.1. Lineage (NCBI taxonomy): Eukaryota > Metazoa > Chordata > Lepidosauria > Squamata > Elapidae > Pseudonaja > Pseudonaja textilis. Next base: position 68,484,153 of record NC_141993.1, on the reverse strand, counting down.
TTCCTAATGTCTACACTTCAGACAGACTTTTTTAGACTTGGGAAACTATATTACAAAGTTCAGGTAAGAACAAGGAAGGACGGATATTTGCATCACATTTTACATTTTCAGTTACAGTCTGGAAAGTGCAAATTTAGCTATATTTTTATTTCATAGTCAAATACGATACAAATATTTTTTTCCATTCCTTGTACTGCTGTAGCTACAACCTAATCAGAATAAATAATGCTGCATATAGACATCATATTTGTAGCTGTAATTTAGGATATAATTTTACAAGTCTTTCCTTTCATATTCTTTTTATTTACTATGATTTCAGAAGAAACCTTCAGTGTGGGTTTGCCAGAAAGCTACGAGAGACTAAACTTATTATATCTTTGAGTGATGTCTCAGCTTTAGAAAAGTGCAATATCATCTTTGTTTCTTTCTCTATCCACTCACCTACAAAAAAGATTTGTACCAAATTTGAATTACCACTAAATATTATTCAAGATTCTTCTGATCATCACCTTTTTAAAAAACGTTTTGGCTAGATTTGAGCAAGTCATCTACAGCACCAAGATTTCTTAATGTTCCTTCTGTGTAACAGCTTGCCACTGTTTCCTCTCCCCTTCCTCCTCTTGATGGGTCTTGAAGACAAAACTCTTGTCTTTCGGGATTGCATTTTGGTCCAATGAAAATTGACTTATCTCCATTGGATAGCACTATTAGGGGATATTTGGTTTATATTATATTATAACACTAGCACTTAGACTTATCTATTCCACTTCATAGTGCTTTACAGCCTTCTCTAAGTGGTTTACAAAGTCAGTATATCTACCCCAACAATTTGAGTCTTCATTTTTCCAACCTCGGAAGGACAGAAAGCTGAACCAACCTTGAGCTAGTGAGCATCAAACTTCTGGCAGTCAGCAAAATTAGCCTGTAATACTGAGTTCTAACCACTGTGCCACCATAGTTCCTGTTTATGATATTTATATTATTATTACTTTATTTTTTGTGTTTGTTACTTAATGTAATGTGTGTGTGTGTGTGTGTGTGTGTGTGTGCTATTCCCAAGCTAGTGAAGGGATTGTACTAATGTAAGTGTGGGTAATAATAACAATAACAAAAAAACCTCCAAAGAACAATGAATAATAATGCATAAGTGCATAATTGTGCCTACCGTCCCTGTCCTATTGTCCCCAATTATTAGTTCCTATTTCTTGTATTTAAACTTATGTTTATTCTTGTTTCTGTTATATTGTAAACTTTTGACAAATAATAAATAAATAAATAAATAATTTCAAAATTAGCATATAAAACAATTTAATGATTTTTTAAATGGTAGCTATACATAAAACATTTAAAACTCAAACTTATTATTAGTAAAGACTTTATGTTTTTGTTTTGTAGCCACAGTTAAAAATGCGGCTGTGACCCCTATAATTTAGGATTTTTATCCGACAATATTTTGACATCTTCCACAAATTCAAAATTTAAAACAGTACCAATAATATCTGGCAAAAGCTCTAGTAAAATTCAGGGTAATTAAAGATGAGCCATAGTTTCAAGGCCAAGGCCAGGAAAAATATCTTTGAGGGGTGACAATCTTCTGACATCTGCTGTACAACATATTGGAGGGCAACCCATTTAACCTACCTTTTGCAAAGGCTATTCTATATTTAAATGTAAAGTGCTAAGGTATATAAACAGTGAAAACTACAGCTATAATTATCCCAAAAATCAGACCAAATCACAGCACCTTGGCTTTTACCCTTAAATCCTGGAATGAGCTGTACCATAATCTTGGTTTTAAATAATAAAATGCCAAAGTCTATTCCTGAAAAATAAATGGTTGGTATCAATATCAATCTGACTAATCTTTTGAGTAACTAGATTAAACCTTGAACCTGAAAATCAGTCATTTGGAATGCTATTTAGCAATTCTTCCTTGTTTCTGAAAATATCTATGTCAAGCTACACTTTAATTGTTCTTAGCCAAGTGTTTGTTTTTAGAGAATGTTGCCACGTTTCCAGGAGAATAACAGAATTTAGAACATTTAAAAGAGCTTTGAATTATTATTTTTTTTACCAACAATTGGATTGTGTTATTGACAATTGTGACCCAAATTGGAGGCCTGTATAAGAATTGCAATGAAATGTCTGCCTGTATTACTACAGGGATAAACCTTGTCCTTTCTCTTTTGAGTGAAAGTATCAAATCATAGCCATCAAAGAAGCATTTGCTTTCAGAAGTATTGGCTTTAAATTTCCATGCCAGGGCGGGGCATAATATCCTAAGGATGTATATTCTGCATATTTAATTCAAGAAAATAAATTGAAGAATTATTGACCATCTTAGTTTAACAGTGTATTTTATGTAATAACAGTGGTTGTATATTTTCTACTTTTATGGAGTAATAGATTTCTTTAAAATGAGCTTGTATTATTCACTTGTGAGAATGAAAAATGCAATTATTGCAGAGATTTCTCAAAATACCATTTAAATTTCAGTTTGTTTTCCTCTTGTATTTCTTTTATATGGCACTTAGCTGACATTTTATTTCTCCCAACTGGAGTTAAAAGGAAATGCCATTATACTTATTTTCACTTTGCAAATGTAATTTTACCCCTCTCAGATACCTCAATGGATGGAATAAAATGTCAAATTAATGATGCTATCAGAGCTGGGAGACAGGATTGATGGTTCTTTAGTATCTATGCATAGCATTTCCTTGCACTGATGGGAATGACAATATTGTCATTTTATTGATGTCACCCTTGAGGATAAGTCTGCAGAAAAGTAGAATGTCCTGCCAATTTTGTAAAAATGCTAACAGGTTGCCTCAGGAGATACTCCTGTCAGTAAATTTATTTTCATAGCAGATCATGCAACAAAATTATATGGAAAGAGATGAACTTAGGAAAAGTTATATTCAAAATGAGCTTCATCTTTCATTTCTCAAGAACTATTTTTTTCATATTTTCTTCTATATTTCTTTCTTCTGAAAATATAGGCTCAGTTAATCAAACACTTCTAGATTGTCTTATTGCTCTAGAAAACAATCAGATTCGATTTCCAGATCCTGACATGAAATTTATGGAGGAAATGCATCCTTCCTTAAATTATAACAAAATTAGAAGTCAGAACCTTGTGATAAATCCAGGATCAAGGCACTGAAAATTGGAACAAAAAGCAACCAAATGATATAGGGTGGGATATATTAAAATTCAGAAATATTTTGATGTTCAATTAAAGTTTACTTAGAATAGGAAGCATCTGCTTAAGTAGACTGAGTATTTGGTTTGAATTCATGAGACCTACAGAGACTGCAATGTTCAGGTCAGAAGTTCACCGCATAGGATAGTTATAAGCAAAAATGTTCAAGCTCCAGGAGATTTTGAAATCTTCCTCCAGCACTATGTCTTTTCTTTTGTTCTTTTGTTCTTTTCCTTCCTTCCTTCCTTCCTTCCTTCTCTTTTGAAAAATGTTGGGTAACAGAGTGGATTTTATTCATCTTGAAACTTCTACAGTGGCTATTTTCTCATTAACCTATTATTATTATTAACCTTATTATTATTGTTGTTGTTGTTGTTGTTATATTTTTTAATAGTTGGATACAATGGATAGCTTTTAATATGCTTTCTAATGCACTGATGAAACTAAGTGTATACAAAAAGACACATACATTATGCAATATCCATATACAGTACATAAATCCCTTTCTATAGACTAATTCTAATAAGATGCATTCTGCAGTTATTCCCTCACATATCAAAAGAATCTCTCATATGATCTGAAGTCTTGATGTAGTCTTGTACTTCACTATTGATTAATGTAAAATGTAAGACTGGAAACATTTGTCATATAATAGAAATCATAAAGTTATAACACAGTAGGAAGGTAAAACTACATTTGAATTACTGAAGTGATAGGTCCATAATTAGATTAAAATATTAAAATATTAAAAATATTTAAACATTCTAATGGAATATCAAGAAATAAAGAAAATGAATATCCAAAAATTCTTTTAGTCATATAGAACTCTTTACATACATATAGGAATTTTTTTAGTTGAAGATAAGGAGAAAATGCTTTTGAAAATATAACAAATAACATCATGAAGCTATCTGAGCATTCTAGTGTTTAGTTTAATAATAGATTACTTTTATTTTATTTTCTTGCATGTTGCCTTGAGAATTACTGCTGTTGGGTGATTAATGAACATCAGAGAAAGAGAAATTTATCTTGAATTTCCATTCAGTGTGAAATAAATATACTTTCCATTTGCAGATGTACGATTAGCCGACCTTGGTTCAGCTCAGAAAATAGGAGATCAGCAATTTCACAGTTGAGTTCTTTAAGAACTCTTGGATGGATCCATCACGATCTGGTGACTTGTTACTGTGTAGTCTTTCAAATTGTTCCTGAATATCTTCTGTTATCTCAGTTTGCTTCAATTGTTCTGATTCTGTGTATAAGAAAGTCAATACTGGTTCTATAGAAAGGCAAATACAAAGCATTGATTGGGTTTTTATGCAGTCTGTAGATTCTCCTTTTACTCCTCTGTCATTAACAACCAAAATACTTAATGATTTTTGTCAAATACTAAATGATTTTTGCAATAGCTTATTCTCAATTTTCTTTTCTTTTTCTAAAATTGCATTCTTCATTTTGCTCACCTATTTAGGACTGACTTTTTAGTTCCTAAAGGAAAGGTTCTTACCTTTTATGGTTTTATTGCTCCTAGTAAGCCATGCTTGCCTTTTTTTCTGGACTTGTTTGATATTACTTTTTCATTCATCTGTTAAATTAATATGTTGCCCATCTCCCCATGAATTAACTCTGGGTGGCTTACAGCAACCTATATAAGTGTATAACACAATTATAATTAGATCAATCTAATCTCGAAGGGTCATAATATTCCAGCATGCAATACTTGGTATTGTCATGACTTTTTCTTTACTTAAATAGAAGAAAATAATGGAGGAGTTAAACATCATCTTAAGCTACTTCAGGCATGTGCTGAGATAGATTTCATGAAAGTATGGGAAAAAATAGAGGTTGTCTGGCATGTTCATGCTGAGGTTACATGCTTATGATCATCCCAGACAGCTGGATGACCAATATGAGACTCAAAATGCTATACACAGATGAATCTCATCTTGATCCAACAGGTCTATCATTAACGTATGCTATGTTCTAATGGTAAACTACTTTTGTTACTTGAAATCATCAGTAGTTGAGCTTGACCTGAGGGCTATTGTTATTTTAAAATTTAACCCTAGAAAAATGAAGCCTTTAAGTGTGCAAGCCACCAAGATTATAACATAGAATAATAGAGTTTGAAGGGACCTCAGAGATCTCCTGGTCCAGCCCCCTGCTCCAGATTAATCAATTTATGATTCTAACTCCAATCCTTGGTAAAGTTTGCAATGTATGTGGATAACTATCTTTGATAAGTATCTTTTTAAAAAGTTATCAGCAGTGTTCCAAATAAATATAGTTCTCCTTCTTATTGAATTCAGAATGATTGTAAAAATAAAACATTGCTGAATATTCCTAAGGTGAAGATATTAGCAGGACCATTACATTGCTATATTCCTGTATTTCATTTTTCAGAATGTCACACTGAAATCAAAAAAGTATTTCATGAAACATCATTACTGGGATGGTTGAACACTCTGGTGCATAAGAGATCATTTGTGTTGTATTTTGAATTAGCTACCTACTTCAGAAGCATTTTATTTCTGGAAGGAATATATCATTGCATCTAACCTATTTCTACACACAGGATTTCTATTCTTAGGAACACATGTAATGAATTCTTGGTACTTTGAATAAAGCAAGGATGGGCCATTATGTTCACAGACATATCTGTTAAATTTTCTTGGATCTTCTGACCATTTGTAATAATTTAATTTTTGAAACTAGAAATCTGCCATGCTGCAAAGAAAAGCAGTGCCAATCTCTAGTAACATATTTATTTCCAAGAATGCCTTTGCTGCCCCTCACAGGCACACATCAAAAATAAAAAGAGTAGCTTGCTTAAGTCCATCAGCACGGGAAAAAAAAAATGAAGTCATGGAAGAAGTGTTAAAAAAACAATTTCAGTTTTAATTATGACTAATGGCTGCTCCTAGTTGCACCTATTACAATATCATTGTGGTATTCATAGGTCCCATATTGAGCATATCCACAAGTGTACCCTCTGACTTAAAATGAATCTTAGCCACTCAAGAAGATAGTAAGAAACAACAATTGATTGGATGGACGGATAGAAAGATAATAGATAGATGACAGATGATAGATAGATAGATGATAGATAGATAGATAGATAGATAGATAGATAGATAGATAGATAGATAGATAGATAGAGATAGTGATTGATAGATACATTAGATACCTAGATATTAGATAGATATACTGTAATATGGAGTATTTATGAGCTGAAAATTATGATTTAATAAAGTACAATGTGAATATAACCACTTATTCCTGATTTGCTCCTCTTATCATGAAATAAAAACTAACCATAAAAACCTATGCATGATTCTAAATAGAGGAAACATGTGATGATGAATTATTATGCAATGGCATTATAACATTTGAATATTACACAGGCAAAAAACAAAAACAAACCCCAAGCACACAGAATAGGCAATATCTAGCTCAAAATCAGTAATTGTGAAAGGCATCTAGAAATACTTGTGCACAACCACTTATGTATGAGCCAGCAGTGTACTGCAGTTGTCAAAAAAGCCAATGCAGTCCAAGAGTGCATAAACAAAGGACCAGGATCAAGATCACATAACATATTAGTACCACTTTATATTGCCTTGCAATATCACACTTAGAATACCATGTCTATTTCTGTTTACCATGATATAAAAAAAGAGAAGAGCAACAAATATGATTAGGGCTTTGGAGGCTAAAACATATGATGCTTAAAGTGGTATGTCTAATCCAATGAGAAGAAAGACTAGAATGATTTGATAGCAATCTTCTAATGAGAGTCTGTCACAAAGGACAGGGGGACAACCTATTTTCCAAAGCATCTGTGGATAAGACAAGAAATAACAGATGGAATCTTATCAAAGAGAAATCCAACTTAGAACTAAGGAGAAATTTCTTAATGGTTGGAACACTTAACTAGTGGAATGGCTTGCCTTTATAAGTGATGAGTGCTCTATCACTGAAAGTTTTTAAGAAGAGATTGGACAGCCATTTGTCTGGAATGGTATAGGAGTGCTGGGAAAGGGCTTGAAATAGAAGGCCTCAAAGATTCCTTTCAATTTGCTTATTCTGTTCAGAGTAAAACAGACTGCCTTACATGATGGTAAACTCTTCTTTCCTGGCGGTATTTGAACAAAAGCGGAATAGCCTTCTGTCAAGGATGTAGTAATCAATAGTAATTGATTCATGGGTGCAGGGGATAGGATTAGATGATGACCAAGAGAGCTCCAATCCATGCATTTTAGATATCCATGATAACATTGTTGAAGCCAATATTTTCCATATGGCTAACCATTATAAACATGTCTTTAGTCCATTTTAAAGCAATCTAAACTATTCTCCATGACCATACATTAATTACAGTATGTGCTAAGAGAAGACAGCTTATTTCAAAGCTAGTGCTATCATTAAGCATATATCTCAACAAACAGATGCTAAGTTGTATAGGGCAACAGCAGTGATTGGTCTCCAGACTGTTCCTTCTGAGCTACTCAGGCATTTTTCTCTATTAAATTACTGAACTGTGTTCCATACAAATTGCCTTGAATCCCCAAGGATCCTGTCCTCACATCTGTGACTTCAGTATTGTCCCAAAATTTAATAACATTGAATTAAGATATAACTAGAAATCCAATTGGTTTATTTGTTTCGAAGCAAAGAGCAGCAAAATATCCTGAGCCAACCCTACTTTCTTTACCAGTTTTTTCATCATATAATAACACATAATTAATAAAGATGAATGGATACTATGTATTTGGAGTTTTTCCTCTTTGGCAACCAGTACAAATAAAATATTATTTTTAAACTATTTTGTTTACTAGATTTAGAGGCTACTTGACTGTCAGCAATTCTGGGCAGCTTATACATCTAAAAGTAGGCAACAGTAAAGTGAAAGAAAAAAGACTTGTACATTTGGAATAAAAAACCAATACATCAAAAGAGAACTAACTGAGGCTTAACAATCACATTCATCCTAGGTCTGGGTAGAAAGCCAGGTTTTAGAGATTTGAGGTATAGCTGCACAATAGGAGTTCTTCAAATCTGCTGATATTCCAGAAACAGCATCATGGCAGAGAATTCTTAGGTCTCTAGAGTGGAATGGAACAACTTGTTGTGGAAAACTTCCCATGGCCATCTTACCATGGCAATCTCATCATGCCCAACTTGCTGCAAAACAGTTTGCCATGGCAATTTTGTCATGGGGCAATTTTCCGTGGGACAATTAGCTATAGCAAGTTGGCCGCAAAGGGATGGCCATGGTGATTTGTCCTAGACCCTTCCAAGAGATGGTGTTATTTGGTTGAAGTGACTGAAGCAAGCCCACTGTATTCAAGTACAGTGGCAGGCAGAAACTATTAGAGAGAGGTAGTCCCTTAAATAACCAGGTCCTTTGCCACGATAAGCAATAACAAGCTACTAAATTTGGGTAATAACCAGGTAATAACCAGCATCCTGAATTCTACTTATCAGCCAACCAACAACCATTGCACCTTGCAAAAGAGCAGTGATGCATATTGTCACATGATGTATCCATCATTGCCTGTGCTACTGCTTTACAGACCAGCTATAGTTTCAGATCAGTCTTCAATGGCAGTTCCATGTAAAGCACATAGACGTAGTTCACTGTGAGGTGACTGGAGTATCTAAGACTGTCTAAAGTACCTTCTGTTCTAGGAATGAGTATAACTGGAGTTGTGCAAGGCATTCCTGGCCCATGGTTGAGATATACAAATAGGTATCATCTATGTTCTGATGATACTGTGAAGATTTGAAGTATGCTTTTGCTGTTGCAACCATTATCACTTCTCAGTTTGCCAACAAACCAGGAGGGAGGGAATGTAGGCTCCAGAAGATGCGCATGAGAACCAAGAACCAAGGACACTCCAGCAGGTGTTTGCCAAAGCCAAAGACTTTTTCTCACAACAATACTGTGAGGTGCTCAATTGGACAATGTGACCTGTACCAATAGGGAGAGGGAGAATTCCATACTTTAATTATGTGGGTTTGCATGAATTAGTTACAGTAGATCTGGTTTTGACCTAATCAGTGCCAAACTGATGTACTCAATAAAGTTTTGCATTCAGAGATTGGATCGTCTCGCTCATGCTTACTTGGTTGGGTTCATCAGTTGGAAGTTGACAGATACTGGACTTTGAACTAATGAATTATCTCACCCAATAGTTTCATATATATGTCAAAACAACAGAGGGAAGTTCACGGAATGCTGATGTCCCAATAACATCTTCGTCTTACCCCATTATCACTGACTGAAACCAACCACATAGGAAGAACCACCATAACACAAGGCCCTTTGTTTCCTAAGATCCATGGACAGTCCTGTATCTACTTTTCAAAAAGGTTTACATCAACAATCTGTTTAATAAATATTAATTCTAAATCTGCCTATCAGTCAACAAATAGCCCAGACCCGTAGCACTGTCAGAAAAGAAGAAAGGGTTCTTCTTAACCTCTTCATCACCCCTTTCCTTGACCATTATTTTCCCTAAAACTGCTTTTATAGAAGAAAGCCCAACCCTCCTATCATTTTGGTTGCTCACAATGATCTGTTTTCAAATGAGGCAACCAGAACTTCCCACGGTGTTCCAAATACAGCCATACCACAAGTTTACATAAATATATTGTAATTTTGAAACTTTAAGTGCAGTGCTTCTCAACCTCAGCAATTTTAAGATGCGTAGACTTTAAACTCTGGGGAATTCTGGCAATTGGAGTCTACACAAGTTGCTGAGGTTAAAAGACACTGCCCTAGCATATTTTGTTTTTCTTTTTTCATAGCAGCTATTTTAACGGTTAAGGTGATATTCTTTAATGTTATTGTCTTTAGAGTCCAATAGTTTTCATTAGGTCTAAATGCCATTCAGAGCAAAAAAATTAAGACACTTAGAGAATATCCTCCTGTCTTCATTTACAGCAGAGGTGTGGAACTATGGCCCCTTTATGACTTGTGGCCTTCGACTCCCAGAATTCCTGAGACATAAAAGGTTGGTAATTTGCCATCCCTGATTTACAGGATGCCTGTGAATGTGCTATAGGGAAGACAAAACTAAGGTATTTCTAAGTAAAGTATACAGTTGTATACTGTGGGACTTCAAAACTTTCCATAAACTGGAGGCACGAAAAACTATAAAATGCAAAATTTTAGATATTCACCATAAAAAGGAGTTTCTGTTGATTTTACTCTGCTAGTCATTGCTGAGTATAATGGGTGGTGTTCATCTCCATTTCATTTCATCATAAATAAACCTCAAACTATTTTCAAAGTTATACGTCAAATCTCCACAGATTTTTGAACCCTCTGGTTAGAAAAGGTAAGTCAAGGATATTTTTTTTTTTTTGCTAGTAGCATAAAACACAAAACATGCAATGTTTCAATGGCACCATGTATATTAATGAAAGATTAGCCAATGATAAATTGATATAAAACACACACATTATTCCATCTCAAATGACTAAACACAGTATTGAATCATTGCAAGCCTAGCAATGGTCAAATGTGTCTATATAGTAGACATTTTAATAGGGGTAAGGAATCCGTAATTATAAAATCAATGATACAGTCAATTAAAAACTATTGTTTTCGATCCTAAGGAATCTTATATAAGCAAGAGTGCAGATGTATTGATGAAACAAATTTGCTGATGCTGGCAGAGACACAATATAAGAGACCATGACTAAATGTGTGTAAAGGTAATAGGTTAAATATATTTATATATCATTAGCCAGTCTTCTAAAACATAGCAATGTGAGAAAATATAATTATTCTTTTAAAGAAGAAAGCAGTAATATTTCACAATCTTTCTAAACAGAAGTGTGAAAAACTAACATCTTAACCTATGTTTGATCTCAACATAAAAATGATTGCTTCTGCAATTTCAAATCACCAAACATTACACATCTTGTGGTGTTAACCCAGAGATGTCATATTTTCCTTTAAACAAAAGCTAATATAGGTGCACAAAAACTTACAAAAGGAAATATAATTAAAACCAGAACTGTATTATGAATTCATTCTGAATATTTTTCATCCATTCACATTCAACTCCACGAAAAAAAGTGTTCACTTAAGAAGAAACTTTGTTGAACTTTCCTTTTTTAAAACATAAATGACTCTACTTGTTCATCTGTTTTATCCCTAGCAGCAAACTGTAACGTCTGCCCTGGGTAGCAAAAACAACAGTTTAAGACTGTTGCACTATACTGTTGCTGGGTGAGACAGTTTTTTAGTGAGTTTTGCCCCATTTTATGACCTTTCTTGCCATAGTTGTTAAACGAATCACTGCAGTTGTTAAATTAGTAACATGGTTGTTAAGTGAACCTGGCTTTCCCCATGGACTTTGCTTGTCAAAAGCTTACAAAAGGTGATCACATGACCATGGGAACATTGCAACCATCGTAACTATGAGTTTGTTGCCAAAATGTCTGAATTTTGATTACTTGACCATGGAGATGCTACAATGGTCATAAGTGTGAAAAACTGTCATAAATCACCTTTTTCAATGCCATTTTAACTTCAAACAGTCACTATATGAACTGTTGTAAGTCCAGGACCACCTGTACTACCTATCGAAGCATGCAGTTTATGCAAAGCAAAACAAAGTAAAGCAAAACAAAACAAAACATTTTGAAATTATTCCTGATATCAAATAGGTATTCAAGATATCAGATCATGAAAGCTGAAAAAGAGAAGGAAACTATTATAAGTGCAAGCTCTAATAAATTAACTTGGTGCATTGTTTTTTTATGTTACATCTGGATATGTATTCAGTTTAAATCAATGCTGTAGATTTAATTTTCACAGTTTTTAAAGTTCCTGCGTATGTTTTTTTTAAATTTTGCCTCTTGAGGAATGTACTACAAAGGATAAAGCTTGTTTTCCCTGGCTCCTGCTCTCCTTGGAGAAATTAAGAACCATTGTGTGCTTTCAGAAGGAGGATTTCCTCTGTTAAATTTCCAGTTAGAAAACAATTGCTCATTTTGTTTGCTTTATTTGGATATGAACATGGTAAACTCCTCAAGCAGTTTGAGCAGGAGGATTGGAGTTAAGTAGTTTGTAGGCTAATACAAAAATTGCTGCAGACATTTTTATGGAGATGGCTCAATGGTAAAAGAAGCCTGAGCTCTGTGCAACTGGCTGAGCTCCTGTTTCTTGCCCCAGCTCCTACCCATTTAGTAGTTTGAAAGCATGCAAATGTAAGTAGATTAATAAATACCACTTTCGTGGGAAAGTAACAGTGTTCTGTGTGCCTTTGATGTATAGCCATGCTGGCCACATGACCATGAAAATTGTCTTCAGACAATGTTGGCTCCTTCAACCAAGAAATGTAGATGACCACCATGCCCTAGAATCAGACACAACTGACAGGGAAACCTTGACTGTTTAATTAAAAATGTAAGTAGACATTTGATGACTGTATTAATACAAATCCTTCACCAGGTTAAATCAAGGTCTAGTCATGGTATTCACACAACATGATAAGTTTGGTTAGCGTTCATCTTGATGTAATTGTTTTTCTTGGTTTTGTGTATTGGGCAAAGTTTAGTAGTTTAGTAAATTTAGAGTTCCATGTATGAAAAAGGGTGAATTCAGCAACATAGGCATGTTAAGCCAGCCAAAAATTATCTTACATCCATCATTAACTCAATCTAAATGCCAATTCCCAAAAAATAAAATACTGAATTTCAATATTCCTTGGTTCGTATATCCCCAGCTGTGTAAAGATATAGTGCCTCAAATCTATTTCAGTAAAAGCTGTGAACTTGAAGGATGATAGGTAGGATTTAAGTATATGCCACTGATGGCAAATTAAGGCACACAGTTTAACAGCAGGAGGTATAATTGAGGATACTTGACTTTATCTGCCAATAATTTTGTACTGGAGGATTTCTAAGTTGTACCTTCTGCTTTTAATGATAGCCTAACAAGTTTATGTAAAGCTATCAGGGGTTTCCAAACCTTCCAAATAGTACATTCTCTATGTTTTTCTATTTTCATCTGAATTTTATTGGTTTTTAAAATAAAGTTAACTAAGTTTTTTATAAGATAAAAGGCAAAAACAACAAAGTTGGAAAATTAAGAGGAAGAGAGAGAATGAAAAAAGAAAGAAAAAAGTAGTGACTTATTTTTTCAGTGCAATAGAATACAAAAAAAGAAATAAATAAATTACAATCTCAACCTTTTGCTTTACAGTTTACAACGTTTCAAACAATTTCTAATCACTTAGTAACAGAATTTTTGGGTTACTTTTTGTGGTTGTGAGTCAAGGACGGCGTAGATTGTGTCAATGCTAGTGCTAGTATGCGAACTTACCAAAATTTCATCAAGGCTGTTTTCAGCATGACTCAAACAGCTATGCATATTTTGTTTATTAAAGAGGTGTGCCAAATTTATCTGTTTCCAATACAGGATTAATGAATAAAGCAGGACATTATTCTGTTCCATTTGATCTTCCTTGTGCAATGGCCCAGATCCTAACTGCCAAGCCATATGAAATTCCCGAGGATCAAATTTGTAGACAACAGGCTTAATCAATAAATGCATACTTTAAAAATGATTTTAAAATGGTTCTATGTATATTGAAGTGATAGTTCTGTTATTTGGTGGCAGAAAAATATAATATCTGATACTATCAATTTAAATAACCAGAAATGAGTAGAATTTTAATCCATATTTACGCATGTTAAGTAATAACTTGGATTCTTTATTACATTAACAAGCCAATTTGTTTCTACTTGTCATACTTAATATTGCTGCTATTTGAACAGCTTGCAAATCATTAGCATAACTTTGCTTCAAAAAATCCTATTTATGTTCCTTTGAAAACATTTCACACTCTCTATTATTCATATACAAGCTAGAAATAAGCAATTTTATTAATTGGCTGTGGCTGCACTACATCTTAATACAGAAAAAAATCAATGTGTGGAGAAGAAACAAGCTTGCTATCTACTTACTGTTGCTTCTATTTATTAATTTTTGCAATACAGCTTCCTCGAGAGACATCCAGCTTTATAGCATTTGAACTTTTTAAACAAACAGAAACAAACTCTCTAAAGATTACAATAATTTGTATTTGTCTTTCTCTACAAGGGGATACAATTAAATATTCCAAACTTTTATATAATCACATCAATATAACAGACAGCATTTAACAATACATGGAAACTTAATTTGGTTCACTCATGTAAGCTGTAGAGAATTTCAGTATGCGTGTATTAATCTACATAAACAAACTAAAATTATGTAGAAGTAGGAAAACTGCGACCAAGAGAATTAGATCAAAGCAATTATCACAAAGTGCTAGAGAGAGTCCATAGCTCATCAGTGAACTCTTAAGTTGGGACTCATCATTCTTCTGTTTTGACCTTACCATTAAATTAGAATAGTAAATTAGTTGCAACAGTTACATCACATTTCTTAGAACCCTGGAGAGCAACCTAATCTTTCTGACCTAATTCTACAAGATGACAATGCATTTAGCTTTATGTAGTGTATTGTATTATGTTCATCAATCTGTCCTGGTAACCTGCTGGCATTCGAGAAAAAAGAAAGAAAGCGGGGGTAGCAAGAGAGAAAGGGAAAATACTTCAGGCTTTGGCCCCACTCTCCTCTGGTTTATGCTTCACCTAATTTACCATGTTGATTTCTCCTTAGCAGTGAAACAGCAACCGGTTTGGCTGCTGGGTTTGAAGAACCTCCCATCAATAGGTAAGAGAACATTCACAAAGAGAGGTGGAACTAACAGCTGAAAAATGGACAAAAAGATGGGATGCACTTCTTTGGCTATTCAGATGGATAAATATTATTTCTATGGAAAGAGAAATCAGGTTCTCCACATTTGTCAATGAGCCAAGTTGACTCCTAACAGATATCTTGCCAGGGAATGATGAATTAAGAGAGCCCAACAATGCTAGCATTACTTTTAGAATATCTATCCAAGAGGAGCAAATTATATCAACTTGATTAAAATAAAATGTATACCAGCAAACACTTGAAAATTCTAAAATATGCAAAGGTTCCAATATGTAACTTCTTAAATAATTGGTTGTTTGTTTTATGTGTTTATTTCCATATTTCCTCCAAGAATATAAGCATGTGGTACATTGTATCACATAACAATATGTAAAAAAGTGTTAAGTAGCTGTACATTCATTGTTTTGCAAATATCAATGTGGGTAATAGTAAAATATATATTCTTCCCCCTTCCTAAAAGGATTATTTATCTTGAAGTGAAACTTATTTAATTCACATATATGGAGAAATGCTAGTGAGCACAATTAAAACAGAATTAAAAACGTTATAGTTATCTCTGTCTTTTCTGATATAGATCATTAATTAAGGTGGCTTAAACTGTCTTCATAAAAAAGCCCAGTCCAAATGCAGTTTAAATTAGATAATATGTGTCTGTACCATGATCACTCTCTTCTACATCTTGCCTCATAGCAAAAATCTGCAACAATGATAATTATTTTCTAATTTTGTTTTGTCCATCCCATTGTCAGTGATATATAAGTAACAATCTTAGAAAAGCTCCTTCACTTTCTTTTGGTACAACACAGCAAACAATAATGGGCAAGAGTTAAACACACAAAGTATTTACTTGAATATTAAATATGATTCTGCATTTAAAGTAATATTTAGCTTGTCCTACAATGTTTTTGAAAAACACTAAAGTAATGGAAACAATGATATCTAGAATTTTTCAGTCATTGCTTTCTCTTTTTTCAGAAAAAGTATGTCTGAGTTGGTATTCTCCTATACCTAATGGAGAACGTTATTCAAATACTTTTATATTCATAAATTTGACCAAAGAAACACACTTCAATAGAATATAATAAATCCCTTGAAAAAACACATCAGAATCTCTGCATAGTCATTTTCATCTATAAATATGTCAGTTTCCAACAATTATATGTTCAGTTCAATGACATAGCTTTCAAAAACCATTTTCATTGTCATTATTACAAATCAGAAGTGTTTCTTTTAATGGTGATGGTCAGACAGACTGCCAGCAGGGCAAAAAGGACTTTTGGTTAATACAAAATTTGATTTAGACAAAAATGATGCCATCCTATCACTTACTAGTCAACTGCTGGTGCTTTCTAGTTTCATTCCCTGCAATACTTTAATTTTCTCTGCCATTTGTATTGATAGGATATCATTTGAACCCTGTGACTCCTATGTTCAGTCCCATGTGTGCATCTAATCCCATGGGTGTATTTTTAGCCCATAGATTGCTTTTAATCCTTAAATCCTTAGTGTAGAAATGAAAGGATATAAAAAGTTATTACAGGGTTTTTGTTTCCAGTGAGAGTCATGGCTGACTGAAGATACAGAGATGAAGACTGTTGTGAAAAATGAATGACCAGCAAATAGACTGGTTATTTGAATCTGTACAAAGATTTGCCCATGGATGCTCTGAGTGGCACCTACTCATGACTAGAGTAGATCATTTAGCAAACTTTCTGCATGGATAGCAGCATTCTCTCATAGGTTTGAGTGCTAGGAGCCAAGGGAGATGGCATCTTCACTCTCAGCAATGGAGGAGCCTTTCAAGATGACACTAAGCCAGCTGAATTCACTTTCTAATACATTTGGAAGTGTTATGGATATCAGAAACCACCAAAACTTTGAGTTTAATTTCTTTCAATTTAAGAAATTTTAACAGAATAACAGAGTTGGAAAGGATCTTGGAGGACTTCTAGTCCAAACCCCTGCTCAGAGGGAAACCCTATATCATTTCAGGCAAATTATTGTCCAATCTCTTCTTAAAAACTTCCAGTGTTGGGACCTCCACAACTTCTGGAGGCAAGAAATTAATTGATTAATTGTTCTAACTCTCAGGAAAGTTCTCCTTTGTTCTGGATTGCCTCTCTCCTTGTTTAGTTTCCAACCATTGTTTCTTGTCCTGCCTTCAGGTGCTCTGGATAATATGTTGACTGCCTCTTCTCTAAGGGTAAATTCTTAGATGTTGGAATACTGCTATCATGTCACCCCTAATCTTTATTTTCATTAAACTAGACATACCAATTCCAGCAATCATTCTTTATATGTTTTAACCTCCAGTCCTCAAATAAACAGAGATTTAAAAATTTAAAATAATATGCCATTGGCAAAAAATAACAAAACATTGAGTTTTGATTTATGAAAGTTTTAAATGGATTGAGAGACCAGAAAAACGTTGGATATTGGCTCTTTTTGGTGTAAGATTGAAAAAAAGCAAGTATATAATTAAGTCAAACACTTGTATGAAATGACAGAAACAAAATTAAACCCATATTTTGAACTGAGGTTTGATTAAGGTTGCAAGTGTACACTAGAGGGAACTAAAGGATGAGGAAGAGAAAAATGAAAATGGTTAACTCAAATGGTTGTAATTTTCTCTTGTTTTAAAGAGTGTTTCTAAACATGGACAGAAATATTAATAAGTAATACCTCTGACAGGAATCATATTGCAGTGGATAAACTTTTAGAAAGATTTAAAAAATCTTTGCCTGAAAGGCAGTTATAGAGCTTGATGGCATGAAAGACAATAAAAGGCAGTTACCAGAATGAGACTACCTAAGGCAAATCAAGAAAAGCATATGGACATGGACCAATATCCAACAAGAAATTCTGGATGAAACCTTTTTTTTATGACATTTACAAAGTAGTTAGTGAAAGTTTTTAAAACTCATTCAAGCACCAAAGATGCTGGCATTCAGATAAAACCCTGGGATGTCATATGAATGAATTAAAGGTCAAGATTGTACAGAAGAAAGCAATGTAAAGTTGAACTATTTGACCACAGATAAACCATTTGTTCAATATTTCTGGTAACTCCTATTGGATTTTTGCTGCAGTAGGATTGAAAAAAATGATTTCTGGATTGTGTATACATAAAAGTTAGTATATGGGGAGACAAAGGTTTTTTGTTGTATTTAACAGAATATGAAAAATTATATTAGATTATGTTCGGTGTGATGAATGTTGGAAACACTACTTTATTATAGTTTCTGTTGTCTTTTGTTTCCTCTTCTATCTTTTTTCCTTTCTTTTCCCCATTTGAGCTATCATGCACAGTGGTTAGAATGCAGTACTGCAGGCTACTTCAGCTGACTGCCATTTGCCTACAATTTGGCAGATCAAATCTCACCATCCTTCTGAGATGGGTAAAATGAGGACTCGGATTGCTGGGGGCAATATGCTGACTCTGTAAACTGCTTAAAGAGAGGTGTAAAAGCACTGTGAAGCGGTATATAAGTCTAAGAGCTACTGCTATTTCTTCTAGTTGAACTTGCATTGGTTTTTACTGAATTTGTTAAAAACTTCAGTGAAACTATTTTAAAGAGTTATTGCAGGATAACAGTGCATTTATTTATAATTATCTCTAAAGCCACATAGGTTCTTGGCAACTCAATCACAATGCACCAAAAATCTTTTCTTTCAGTCTACTGTTCATGTTAATGCCTTTTGTTATGGCTCATGCAGCTGATGCCTGTGGGTGGTAATGGAGTAGGTAGGTGGGAGAATCTATCAAAAGTCCCTTGCTGCTTTTGCAATTAAGACCTGTCCCATATCTTTACAGGCAGAATGTCCTAATCAGAATGTCTGGAGGGAGCCATCTTTGAGAAGGGAAGCAGACACTGCAGCAGTTACAAAAGTGACATTCAGAAATGTATCTTTACTGTAGCCAAATTTCTGTTTCCCCATCACATTTCAGTTCATTAATTACATAGCTCAGGGAGGCCTCGTAATAGGTCTCTCCATGCATAGAACTGAAGCATGAATGAAGCAGTGGGATGGTACATGATGTCCTTCATTTCCATTTGTATTTGGTTTCCTGCTGGCTAAGAGATGAATAGACGTTTCATCAAAGGAACTTATATTCATAAAATTGCATTTGCATAATTTTTAATACCAGCAGAATTTTTCCACAAAATTTCATGCTGCCATAAGCATAACAGTTGCTTCCCAACCCCCCCAAATTAAAAAAAAACCCATAGACATCCAGTAAAAAACTGTTAGGAATGTAAGTCACCTAACAGCTATTTGGGTTCGAAATATATAAACCAGGGTAGACATTTTAATACTGTATCTTTAAGAAAATGCAAAAAAGTGTAATTGGGTATGGTTTCTCAAACGGCCATAAGATGGAGCCAGAAACCTGGGTTGTTTTAGTCTTAGTCTCAGAAGAGAGTGTGAGTGTATCTCTGTTTCTTTCTGTTGGAGAGTATTGCCGTTCCTTATAATTGATTGATATTCATGGATTTGATGTAAGTCTGATACTGAACTGTTTTTTGACACTGGACTTTGTTACTGGATTATTCCTGGACTGAAAACTGACTGATTTAACCTGTGAATGACTTTGGACTGCCTATTTTGAACTTTGCTTAAATGTTTCTGGAAGTAAAAAGCCTACATTTACTGTACAGTGTATCTCTGTGCTGTGTGTGTATTATTCAAACACTTCTCTCAAATACGTCTCCCTGTATACGCTCATTCTCCTAAGGGGAATTACCTCAACAAAAACCATGATAGTCTTATGTGCATTGTGACATAATCACCACATGACTCAAAGATGTCAAAATGCAAAGGATCTGAAGTATGTAATTAATATGATTTGGGTGATGACATAACAATGCAGGAATGGGGACTTCCATGTCCTCCCTGAAGATGTTCATGGATGGTCATTAGAGTGGGCTCAACAGGTGTATGGGTAGTTTTAAACTTACAAATTTGTTTAGTGGCTGTTCAAAGTTACAACAGCACTGAAAAGTAATTTATGATGATTTTTCACACTTATAACCAAAGCAGCATGCCCATGGTCATATAATCGAAGATTCAGATGCTTGACTACCGACTCATATTTATGACGATTGCAGTATCCCATGGTCATGTGATCACCTTTTGCAAGCTTCAGACAAGCAAAGTCAAAGGTAAAGCCAGATTCACTTAATAACCATATTACTAATAACTGCAGTGATTCACTTAACAATTATGGCAAGAAAGATTGTAAAATGGAGCAAAACTCAATTAACAACTGTTTTGCTTAGCAACAGAAATTTCAGTCTCAATTTCAGTTGCAAGTTGAGGATTATCTGTACAATATCGATTCTTGCCAGCATTGACCTTAGAAATAATAATTAAAAAATGATATAATTTATTACGGTATCAAATCATGATTTTCTTACATAAACCAATAGCAACCAATACTTGCCAAATAGGGATATATAAATATAATGCAATTGGCATTTTTGTAAGCAAGGATACTTTTTTCCATTTAAAAAGAGATAGAAGAAAAAGAATTACTGCTAAGAATACAAGGAAATATAGCCTATTAATAACGCCTTAATCTCTTATTGTCCATAATAAGATGGCTTTCCTGAACAAGGTCATAGGTTGGATTACCATTCATTTTCAATCTATTCTTGGAGTTGTTATACAAATGCACTGGGAGAAATCAGTGTCAGATAAGACTTATAGGCAGCCAAAATGTAGATCTTGAAAATATATTTCAAATACCTTTAGTGATAATATACATGTCTATGTCTATGTTTATGGATAAGCATTTGTCAATAAAACTACCATATGTGGTCACTTATTGAACTGTACTATATTAGTAATTGAAGCAAGTGCAGTAAATATAAATCAGTTGCAACATTTAAATAACTATCTGATGCAAGAAGTCACGGGAGGCTGTCAGAAGAATAATTATTAATGAGAGAGCAGTCTGCTAAACAAACATTTTCAAATGAAGATTTACAAGCTGTTCTGCTGGCTGTTGTTATTTATTATTTGTTTACTTATTAATAAAATTTCTCTATAGCCCCAGTTGAATGTCTCTAGGCAGCGTACAAAAGAATATCAACATATAAGCAATTCTGAAAATTACAAGAACAGTCATTAAAATAATGAAGATAGTTTCATCTTTCAATTAGGGCTCAAAATTATCTAAGGGACATTTGAAAAAGAAAGTTTTGAGCAGTTTCTAGCTCCAATGGCAAGGGAGGCAGTCATAAGGAGAAGCATATTCCACAATTTGGGGGCTGCTATGAAATTACTTTCTGGCCATAGCCATTTATTTCCCAAGGGGGAAGATTCTTCCTAGGTGATTTGAAAGGTTGTGCAAAATAATTCAGAACAAGGTTTGCCCCAAGGAAGCTAAGAACCACACTGTGTGGGGCTTTATAGGCGATAACCATCAATTTGAACTGGTTTCAGAACTTTATGACAATTAGGCCAATTCAAAGATAATTCACATACAAAAGGGAAAAGGCTTCATCAGGGCATCTTGTAGATTTTGATACACACACCAGTAAGAAGCTGCGACAGGATGCTCCTTGATTACAATAATCCATAAATTCAGATTAGCTTTTCACAAGTCATCAAACTGAGGCCTGTCTTTCAGTTAAAGATGAAAGGGCCACCTCTACCCAGTTACACCCACTTATTCCACCAGGTCTGTCAGGAAAGACATGTTGTGGAAATTACAATAACAAACAAGTCCAGCCCTGTTTCTTCTCACTCAACTAGTCCTTATATATCTGCACTATCCAGAGATTCTGGAGACATTTTAAGGAAGGAAGGAAGGAAGGAAGGAAGGAAGGAAGGAAGGAAGGAAGGAAGGAAGGAAAGAAGGGGGGAGGGAGAAAAGGTCTCAGAATGGTGTATGTTGAAAAATCTGGTTTAAAGTCTTCAAAAATCTTTTTTTCTCTTGTCTTCAATTCAGTATTTATTTTAATAAATACACCTAGATTTTCCCCCCTGTTCGATCTTGTCCAGTTGTCTGCAGTTTTCTTGGCAGCGTTTTTCAGAAAATTGCCTTTGCCACTTCCTAGGACTGAGATTAAGCAACTGGACCAAGGCCACTAGATGGCTTCATGGTTAGGGTAAGACTAGAATGTATCATCTCCTAGTGTCTAGCCTGATGCCTTAGCTCAGGGATGTCAAACTTGATTTCATTGAGGGCCACATCAGGGTTGTGTTTTACCTTGGGGGGCTGGAGTGGGCATGGCTAGGGCAAACATGGCCACATTATGGTCACTGGTCACAACATGGTCACTCGTATTGAGGAGTGCCTGTGGTGACCCGAGTCAGTGGTGACAGAGTCATCTTCCAGTGAAAACAGGCTCCTGAGCTTCGTTTTCAGCTGTGATGGCCTCCTGTAACCCTCTGCCAGTGAAAACAGAGCCCTCCCAAGCTCCATTTTTTCTGGCAGAGGCATCACAGACCGGTCCTTCACTGTTTCCATGACGGCTCTACGGGCCAGTTCTAAGCACCCCACAGGCCAGATTTGGCCCCCGGGCCTTGAGTTTGACACCCCTGCCTTAGACTTGCTGAACTGTATAAAAGAGTTGGTTTGTCCTTGGATCTTTGCCTCTGTGAATCTTTGCCTCTGTATCTCTTTACTCTGTAATGACTTGCTTCTTTGAAAAATGCTTCTGTGTTCCTGATTTTGTATGCTGAGTTCTGCTGTATGGGATTGTATATAAAGAAATTTCTTATGTAGATGAATCCTGCAGTATTATTTACTTATGTACTGGTCAGATGTGGTGCAAACTCTGACAGAGTTGGGTATCAAGTTCTGAAATAAAGTCCATTGTAAGCCTTGATTGCTAGTTTACTCTAGCTGGTCAGTTCTATCTTTGCTACTTTTCCATAACAGAAGAGTTTAATTTTGAGATATTAGATATGCCCATTTTACTGCTAGACCTATTTGCATTGAAACTAAGACTTGTAGCAGCAAAATGCAAGAAGTGAATACATTCCTCCTGATGAAAGGGTCAGGATTGTTCAAATTCTCATATGCTGCCCTTAGTTTTAGAATCATGGCAGAAACTTTTAGGATGAAATTAGACTGGCTTGCAATGTATTATACAACAATACAATGTTCATAAATGAAGCATCTTTTTGTATTTCCAATAAATATGATTCATTATAAATCTTAAAACTTAATTGAAGAATTGGACACACAACTGAAAGTTGTGAAATATTGAATTCTTGGAAGAAACTAGTGCTACTAAGATGTTTCAAAAGAGCAGCAAGTCCCCCATCTTATAAAATTGCTGAAAATTTGACAGATTTATCAGATTTCAAGGTCTTTTGAACTGACTGTAGTTATTCATACATTATATTGGGAAAGAGAGAATGGGAAGGACAAAGAAGGTTAGTAGCAAAATTAGGAACAATCATAAATCAAGGAGGCATAAAATATATAAAAATGTACATATGCCAAACCTGAGAAGTGCTTTTTAGGGTGAACTTAAGATACTAGAAGTAAAATGATTTAAATCAAACATTTAAGTTTCCCCTTGAATGCTCACTGAAAGAATGGGAAATAGCCTTTGTTCCTCAGAGTTAATATGATTTTACAGGTAGAGATGATAGAATGGGATATGTCTGCTCTACAAGTTCTACCCGGACACTCTATAGACACAAATACACATACACACATACACTCACACAATTAAAATTATTATGAGGATAAAAAGTCTAGAGTAAGGACATTAATTAAAACTCAGGTAGCCTTTCTAAATTAATAAAATGTTATTATATGGCAAGGATGCACATGGATAGGAGCAAATTAAGGCTCTACTTGCCCTTTTAATAGTATGCCAAACAATTCAAAACTGGTTATCAATTAGGTCATCAAGTTGATTGTCAAGTCTTAGTCACCACTTAGACAAATTTTTTCCATGTCCCTAACTTGGTCTTTCAGGTATTCCAGTGGGTTTTCATCATCACTATAACTGACTATCCATCTTGCTGCTGGTCATCTTCCACCATTCTCAGCATTATGACCTTCTCCAGATAGCTGGAGTAATAATTTAAGCTTAATCATTTGTGTATTGAGTGAAAACTCTCACTTTTGTTTAATTATCCATTTGTTTATTTTCTTGACTGTTCATAATACTTTCAGAAATCTTCTCCAGCACCAAAATTCAAAACCAACAATGATTACATCAAATATCATATTAATTAAATATATTTTAATATCAGTGACTACTTCATATATATTGCTTCGTAGATATTCATAATATTCATAACTTTTCTTTTCTGTCCATGAAATATTACAAACTGGCACCAACCATAAGGGACTAGACACAAACTTGTAGCTTTGGATTGAGGTTTTTTTTTTCATTTATGGAATGACTATTATACAAGTTGCCAAGCTAGTCTGAAAGAGTTATGATATGACTGGCACTGATTTGATGCTCCCTTTAATTGCTTACAATTAATGTAACAAGCAATACAAAATCAAAAGTCCAAATGCATGTGCTTAATGTCTGTTTTAATTATTGCATTTAACATGTCTGTCTATAGGAATGTTAATATCGGGGAGAAGGAGATCAACAAGTTTGGAGATATAATGAGGTGTGCACAGAAAAGGATTTGATTATTTCTCTCCAAGACACCCCTTCAGAAAACATCATAATTTCCAGAACGTGTAATGTATTTTAATATGCCATCTATTTTAGCTTTAATAGCAATTCTTTTCATACCAGCTGTGAAACAGTGCCATTGGCTGCAAATCCAACATTTCATTCTATAGAAAAGAAGCATATGTCCAGACTGGCTCATGGTAAAAATATGCTTGAAAATAACTAGGCACTTAGGGAATCATAAGACGCAAATGTCTGTTGACAGAATTTCATTATCTGCAATATTATTGAACAAATTATTGTTAAAGTAAAAAGGGTTTTTTTAAAGAAACCTGCAGAGTCAAAACGACAGAAAAAAGAAGTGGAAATAGTTTCCTGATTGGGCAAATACTTTTTCCAATTGCTGTTGAGGCAGGGGAAATGGCTGGCGCAAGCTTGGTGTAACCCACTGAGTTTTACCTCAGGCTTATGATGAGGCACCTTTTGATTGGGATGTTTTATGAGCAACTTTGGATCCTAATATGCTCCTTCTTGTTCTATTGCCAGGCCTTAACACACCCTGCAGGAAAGACCGTTGAACGTAAACCTCTGTCTGTGGAGTAACGTCCATGCCGAAATAAGAAGAAACCACACAAGTGAAGCAATATCCATATGTCATGGTCTCGAGCAACTGTTGCAGCTGACAGTGAGGCCTGAGTGCCTAGGGAGAAATACCCCTGGGTTATTGGGGTTGAGCATATCATTGGATTCAGAACTACTCAATTTTCACAGAATTTCCACAGAACTCAAAATAGATTCTATATGATGAAAGTGTCTGATGATAAGTTATTAAGTGGAACCACACAGGATGAGACTGTGAGATTCCATGAAAGGACAGCTCATCTTTTATTTTAAAAGCAACCAAGTATGTCTTAAAAAGAGATTGGACTGAAACATTGGGAGTCATAGCACTCTTTCTTTCCATGTTTTTTTTCCCAGACCAATCTCTATACTATTATTAAAACATATAAGTGCTTGATGTAATAGTCGATTAAGATTTAGGGGGAGTCCTTGGTGTTCTTTGAGCTTGGTTGTTTTGTTGCAGATGTTTAATTACCCAGACAGGTGACATCATCAGTACTAGTCAGATTCAGATTCAATTATCTTCAGCCATGGTAGTTGGTGACTTTGAACCAATCAGTTCCTCAGACTAATTTATCTCACAGACTTGTTGTGGGGGAAGTGGAAGGAAAAAGCCCTATGAGGTCCTGAATAGAAGTTGGGCACATCTCTGATCTATCATTCTCTCATTTTCTTTCTCTCTCCTTTTCTCTTACTATCTACTTACCTGTGTGTGATAAATACCAATATGCCAATTGTTGGAGCAGAAAACAGGGTGAACCAAAAGTTCCTTCTACCTGCACCATTCTACTAGTGCCCTGAACTTAATTCATTCTCCAAGGATTCTTGTGTTCTTAAACAAAGTAAAAAAAACCCACTAATTTCAGAAGCAAACTCTTATTTATTAACCAAATTTGCTAGACCAATACTTGAAGGCAGCTCATCAGTCTGGAACCCGCATTATGTATCTAATATTAATACAGTTGACAAAGTCCAGAAATATTTCACAAGAAGAGTTCTCCACTCCTCTACTCGTTACAGAATACCTTACGCCACCAGACTTGAAATTCTAGACCTAGAAAACCTAGAACTATGCTGCCTTCAGTCTGATCTAAGTATAGTACATAAAATTATATATTACAATGTCCTAAACTGTCAATGAATGCTTCAGCTTCAACCATAACAATACAAGAGCACACAATAGATACAAACTCAAGGTAAACCGCACCAAACTTGATTTCAGGAAATACAACTTCAGCAACAGAGTGGTCAATGTCTGGAATACTCTACCTGACTCTGTGGTTTCTTCCCCAAACCCCAAAAACTTTAACCTTAGACTTCTATTGACCTCACCCCTTTCCTAAGAGGTCTGTAGGGGGCGTGCATAAGCGCACCAATGTGCTTACTATCCCTGTCCTATTGTTTCTTTTTATTTTTCTTATATATATCCATTTCATGTATTCATAACTATGTTTATACTTATATGTGTTATCTTTTAATCATTTGGCAAAATAAAATAAATGAATAAAATAAATAAATAAATTTGAATATAGCTGTGCATCTCATAAAAATCGGCTCTTGGAGATATATAACAATCAACTAAAGAAACAAAACTCTTTCAAAGATCATTAATTTAAAACTCCATACATTTGTGCTTGTAAATTTGACATTCCATTAAAAAATACACTTAAAAATAATATTCCTCCAAGTCTCATCATAGTGTCTCAGATAAACAAGATGCAATGCAACATTTTAGCCACATGAGAGCATAAAGACCATAGTTCTGGGAAGGAAATTTTACAGCTTCAGCCTCTCTTATCTTGAAGAGCCAGTTGTAAACTGGTGAGACCCAATTCAGTTTTAAAGCAAAGGCACCTGCTGGGGGAGGATCTTCTTCAAATATTGCATATAGCACTCTCATATTCAACTATAATCATGCGTATCAATAGTATAATGATTACTAATCATTATTTGAAAGCCACATAGTTATCTTTACCGCAAAGATTATTTCACATTCCTATGAAGTAGTTAGGCAATTTCCTGCGTGATGCAGAGCAGTTTCAAGTTGAAATAAGCTGCTAAAGAATATTTTTTTGTATTTTTATTTATTTTCTCGTGTAAAAAATCTATATAAGCAAGATCAAAGGATAAAAGAAGTTTTATGTTTTCTTATGATGGAATGTTTTACTTGTTTATTATTCATCTGTAAAACAAAGCCTGGCTGTTCAAAAACACAATTTAAAGATTCTGGAAAGGAGTGACTTCAAAGAAACCAAAACTGAAGAATACATTTTTGTTTCTATATATTCCTGGAAAGGCCATTCATTCTTAAGCTGATCATATGGGCATCCAAGTTTTAAAAGGGGTCTTTGAAGTTACTCAGTATTATATAGGGACTGAAAACACACTTCTATATGTTGTGGCTGTTGATCCCACAACAACAATTTCAATAAATTTCACAAGCTGTTGGCATTCTTGACAAAGACACATTTGATACCTTGGAGGTATGACCATTGCATACAAATTTATACTTTTTCTCATTATATGTGACATAGTAGTGCAATAGTTAGAATGCAGTATTGCTGAATTTCAATGGAAGTAGATGAATAATTAGCAGATGTAGTAGGAGTATCAGGAACTCGGAGTAAAACCTCTAAACCAGTCCCAGGTTCCAGGGTTGAATTTAGGGATGCGCAGATGGGGAATAGACAAACAATTTACTCCTGTGGTCCATCAGGCATGTCTGGATATTGGCCCCGAAAATGGTTTGGGGTGGTCCTCCTCCTACAAGCATTACACAAAACTATCCCCTAAACAAGTAAGATGGGCTTTGTATTTTAAATGTTTTGATTTCCAGTTGCAATTTGTTCTGGGAAGTAAAAACTTCATGGTGGATCCACTATCTAGACTACCTCAATACAATGTGTCTAGAGATGAGGTTATTCAGCCCATGATTTCTGTAGGACTGTCATCCGAACAAATGCAGATGTTGACCATGAAAGAGATAACCAAAAAGGAATTACAAGAGGCTACAACAATGGATGTATGGATAAAAACAAATAATACTGCCTGTTTAGATAAAGATGGGTTGTATTGGAGAGGGGATAAAATATATGTTCCATCAAATTGTAGGAAAAAGATATTATCCCAATGTCATGCTGTAAGGCAGGCTGGACACTTTGGATTTTTAAAAACACTACATTTGGTAAGGTGGCAGTTTTGGTGGCCACATATGAAATCAGACATTGAACAGTACATTAAAGAATGCCACGTTTGTGCTACTACGAAACCTCGAATAGGAAAACCTTTAGGACTATTACAAACTGTATCGGATCCAAACTGGCCGTGGCAAGATATAGCCATGGATTTTATTGTGGAGTTGCCCAGAAGTAACAGATATACAGTAATCTGGACTATTATATTTAGTAGTATATTTATTGACAAGGTGCTCTAAGACAAAGCAGTGGTCCAGTGTGACACAGCCCATTTTAAACCCAATCTGTTCAGCACCAATTATATTGGACTCCTCAACCCAAGTGAGGAGTCTATGTTGGAGATATTTAGCATACAGTCTTCCAATGATAGAGAGCAGGCTTATGGGGCAATAGTCGGCTGAGTTGTTCCTATTTCCTCGTTTAAAAGGGGGTATCTTTGGGCAATCGCAGCCAGCTCCTCTGCCCCTTTAAATAGTTTCAGTTTTGGAAAAATAGATTCCAATGTATTTCTGAGATATGGCAAACAGGGCTTTTGTTTGGGATAATATATGGCACTCTTCCCTTTATTTCAGCTCTGAGAAAATACAATTTCTCATTGCCTCTATTTGAAGCATTTATTTTCTGCATTTCTAGATTACCTTACCTATGTGGAAGCAGCCTACAATCCTTAAATTCCTTTTGCTATTTTCCTTTGCTGTCTTTTCTTTCTCATTCCTTTCACCTGTTTTAGCAGGAGGCCTTAAAAATCCATTTGATTT
The DNA here is from genome assembly GCF_049901715.1 of Pseudonaja textilis. Taxonomy (NCBI): domain Eukaryota; kingdom Metazoa; phylum Chordata; class Lepidosauria; order Squamata; family Elapidae; genus Pseudonaja; species Pseudonaja textilis. Next base: position 68,454,979 of record NC_141993.1, on the reverse strand, counting down.
CCACTCACTAAAATGAATGTTCCAGACCAAAATGCAGGCTGATTTGGGAGATTATTAATCACTTCACAATGTAGCTCCTTACGTTTTGATAAATGAGCATGCAACCAAGAAATGACTATTCAATGTCTCCAAGTACAGAAAGCAATAAATTAGCAGGTAAAACCTGGAGGTATTTCAAAGAGAAATTGACTTCTCCTTTTTTGTTGATGGCATGATTTCTATTGGGATTACACACTAAATGTCTCTATGCACAGAATGCAGACAAGTCTAGTGATAAATGGCTCAGAGAATTCTTATTGATATGCACGTGTTTTTTTCTTCCAATTAGATGACTCAATATGGCACTGATAAATATTGATTTGGTTGGCTAATCACAGCAAAGGAAACCAACTGGATAAAAATAGCCACAAACTATTTTTTTAAAGACACATGTTTTCTTCCATGTGGATACATTTCTTGAGGATGGTTCATAACAGTTAAAAAGACATGTCTATAATAGGCTAGGCCTGGTAGATTAAAAATAAATGTGTTTCTTTAAATCAGTATTTGCATGCTACTTTTCTATTTATCCAGTTTATCTATATTCTAATGTCAACATATCTAACAAATTCTGGAACTGAGATACATACATAAATCTAAATTTAACTGAATTTCTTCAGTCATTATCTTTTTGCTAACTAAGGTGTGTGTGTGTGTGTGTGTGTGTGTCATTGTATTGCCATTGTACAGCAATATAAATGATCTGAAATTTATTTTATCCACTAATTAAGAAATTTTTACCCCAACAATATCAACTTGAAGAAAAGTTTGGTTTTTATATTGAAATCCAGTTAAGGCAACAGACAAAAAACTAGGTGATCATGAATTCCAGTCCCATCTTGGACACAAACCCATTGGATGACTTGGGATGGTCACTTTCAGCACTAGGAAGGTAGTAATGGCAAACCATTTCTGAAAAAGCTGGCTAAGAAAACTGTCCAGGCTAAGATTTGGATATGGTTGAACAGCAGAAAGAACCCCTACCCTTACCTCAAAGTGCAACACATAACAGAAAAGTGTTGGGTCTGTTTTTAATTCTTTTATTATGGTTTGTTGTAGTCAGCCTGATATTTAGACTAGATTTAGCTTTTTTATCCACCCACTGAGTCCTTCCCAAGGACAGGGGATAGGCAAATGTTATTATCATCATTATTATCATCAAATCTAGACCGAAATCTAGACCGTCCACACACAATTGTTCTTTTTCTAGATACAATGTTAGGTCTGCTGAAGTTACTCATCCATACAAGTTGTCTCATAACAGAGCATAAACCCAGTCCTTGGAAATAAAGATAACTAGAGATCTGTAAAAAGTTACTGAATGTTCATACAATGTAATAGGACTTGGCTTAACTTGTTTGGACTTTGGAACAAGGCAAATTTGACTGGACATGATTAATATGGGTAGGATTCTTTCAGGGAATTCCACACTGTAAATTAGATTGAAAAGTAAATGAAAAATACCTTGGAAGAAACCAGTGGAAAACCCTTCCCACATTGTTGCCAAGATAAGTGCATTGATGTGTCCATGAAGCTTTCTGGAGATGACATTTTTAAAGGACATTTTAAATAATTTTATTTACATAATTCACAGTTTCTGAATCTGTATAAGAGATGTTCCACTTCACTTTGCTTGAAGGCCATATCAGTCTTTGCTACAGAAGAGAATGAGGCAAAGGTGTTTTTTTCTTTCTTTCAGGAGGATAAAAAATATATGAGGTGAAATGAATGCTTTAAGCATCTTCAAGGTTTGAGGTACTCATTTTGCCCTTTAAAATCCACTTAATTGTAAAAACAAATCTCAATTTTCCACCAGACATATACAAAGTCATATATAAATACTGCATGTGTTCTTTGCCCTATTTGGGTGATGCATTTTATATTATTTTCAACATGAATATTTCCAAAGATAAAGAAAGAGTTGGGGTGCACTGAGAGCAAGGTTTAGGGACAATCTAAAAGCTATAGTTGAACACTTTGTTCTTTATCCTAGTCTAAAAAAAAACCCTTTATGCCCTTTAAAGTTACCTTAATAAGTACTGCATTGATTCATAGCATTTGTGAATTTAATAGATACCAAAATCTATCCAGCAAGAAGGAGTTCATCATTCTACTCATAAGTAATATTACATAGAAATGAGTTCCAAATTACTCATAATTAGTATTACATAGCAATGAGTTACTTTCTACTCAACGATTCCATGACACTGCCTTTCCCTTCTTCCTTTCAACATCTATGTGATGCATAAGGGTTGTCAGCTTTGTGTGGAGTACAAAGATAGTCTTGAAGCCACTATTGGAGAAGCATGAACTTAGCCCAGGAACGAAAGAGAGAAAGAAACTCAAGTTTCCTAAGCTTTGACTCTTTTGTATTAGAGAAGGAAGCAGAAATGCTTGTAGGTTTGAAGATTCAGGTCTCATATCTGGAAAAAAAAAGATTCAGGTCTCATAGGACATATCAAGTACTGGTACTTCTGTGGTGTCTGTTTTCTTACCTGATTGAAGGGCTACAATTTTGAAGATAATTGCCCACATCCCAATTCAACTCTTCCCATTCATACAGACTATAGATTGGAATCAAACAGACTAGGCCTCTAAGGCTAACAAGCAAATTTTAAGAGATGGGGAGAAAGTGGGTAGAGAAGAATAGAAAAGCTTTGGTAGCTCAGCACTTTCTCTACTTATACTTTATCATTACAGACTTGTGGAACAAGCTTTGTTTTATGTTTTCACTTTTAAGACCTTCATCTTCTGTTTTCCTCTAGGAAACCACATCAAAATTGTCTCAGATAGTTATTGGAGTAGGCAATGGAACAGGTTCATGCTCTGCAAGAGCCAGGCAGGGCAAGCAGACTAATAGTTTCCAGGAAACATAGCAGGAAAGCAATTTTCCATTAAGAGCACATTAATTTTAGCATTTGCATTTTGAAATGTGAGTTGTCACATATGAAGTACAAATTAACATTTGCTTTTTAAGCTAAAGTGATACATGGTAAGGAGATCAATATTTTCTTATATGTTTCCCTGCTATAAGTGATCAATGCCATACATTATCCTAGTAATGCAGTAATAAATGCTAGTCAATCATTTCTACTTCTTATCTAGTACATACTTGCACAGGAAAGAGGGACAAGCAACTAAGTTACAACATATTCCAAAAATTATTTCTTGCAATATCATTAACGGAATAACTCTGTCTGTAGCCTGCTATATACAGTATAAGTGATGATAGAGAAATAAACATTGCTTAAAAAGCAGTGACTATTATTCCGACAATAGAAACTGCCCTTTGCAAACCATTTTAAATAAGATTTCCAAGGAATTGGCAAATAGTAAGTAAAACCTTGTTGCTATGACACACAGTACAATTATCTGAAGTTTTCTAAGTTACAACAGATCAAAATATTCAGTTTGTTTAAAATTTAGTACATACTTGCTAGGATTTATCATTTCACAAGCATAACATTTATTGTTGGTAGGGTGAATAGTTTCATTTGATTCTTTTTTCTAAATTGCAATAATATGATGCTGTAAATTACCATACTAAAAGCCCTCAATCTGGTTAACAGCAGCAGATTGGTGGCAGACTAGAAAGAAATTTAAGAAAACAGAAGGAAAGGATAAAATATTTTCATTTATGAAAGAAGTCCATTTTAATGGTAAAATATGGTTTTCCTCTCCTTTTTGGAAACAACTGAAAGGAGAAAACATAGTTACATATCATGAGAGGGGTTTTTTTGCTTTAATATAAACAAATGCATCTTCTGATATTATTTCTTTTATTTACATGTTGTGTATATTTTATTGAAGTTCTCCTAATTTTCTTCAGGGAGCTCAAGCCTGCATTTTCCACTCCTGTTTTATCTTCACATCAATCTACAATGATTGGTTACTCTGAGATCTTAATTAATCTGAGCTAATCTGAACTAATCTTGAAGAGTTAAGCAATGTTGCATATTTGGAGATGACATTAGTGGAAATTCAAAAGCTGTTGGGTTACTAGGGAAGCAAAAGAAATTCTAAAGAAAGTAGTGGTTAAACACTTCTTTATTTTTGCAATGGGATGATTCACATAAAGAAGCAAATCTTTAGCTTAAATCTGTAAAAGAACTGCAGATGGAAGTCTGAACTATTAAGTCGCATTAAAAAGAAGTGTTCAGCTGCTGCTAATGCCATTTATTTTTCCCTCTATATAATCGCTCCCAAACCAACACATTTAGGTTTCTCAGCATACAAGTGTAAAAAATATTGGATATCTGTGGTCAGGGATGTGTTTAAATGAAAAATGCCTGGGGTATAAATAAAAATATCAGCTCTAATTTAAATTATCTAAAATACCAACTTTTGCATGAACCCAGAATTTACTAAGTTATAAACCCTGTGAATTGTTATTTATTCCATAAGCCATGATTAAGCAAACCATGATATCATGTGTTGGGTCCATGCAAATAAACAAGACTTTTGCACATACTATTCAAAGGGATAATTGAAAAATACTTTCAAACTTCTGCAAGAAACTTTAGACAATTGTCCCTATATATCTGAAGCAAAACCTAATTTTTATTAGCCATCTTAGCAATTGACAGTGTCATAATGTACCTTCTTCAAGTTCGGGAGGAAACACCTAATGCATGATACTAAAAGCCCTGAGGAGTGAAGTTTAGTAGAAGGAATGGTGAAACTAACAGCACACTAATTATAGGGAGTACTTGAAACTTTTAAAAATACTTCAGAAGTGAAATCTTTTTCCATCTTCTAGTGCTAGGTAGAGAGATGCTACTTTTGTGAAAGCAGATTAAATTGCCTCTTTTTACTTTTTGTCATTGCCAATCTTATTAGGAATAACAGCTGGCTTCCTTTGTCTAGGTCAGAAACTAAATGATTGGCATTTCTGGCTAATTAAATAATCCAGAAGAAACTGGAATCAGGTATTGTCAAGCATTCTCATCTCCCTATACACTTGTTCAGTTCTTCCAATATATAAAACAAATATAAACCAAATAAATGATCACCAATTATATTATTATTTTATATGGCAAAATAGAGTCTCTCTGGAATTAAGAATCTCACATTGATAGTATTTAAGAAATTAGAGACTTGGTGATAAATGACTTACCCTTGCAAGGTTCTCATGCTCCAAGTAAGATTATAATGGATGGACCAGCTAGATATGGCAAAGATCTCACTCTTAAAAGGTAACCCAGAACCAGATCAAAAACCTCAGTGAATAAGAGCAACTCTGTCTTGCTTGAAGTCAGCTCCAGACATTAAGATAAGACCTCCCTATCATGATGGCTATCCAGGGTAGCAAGGAAGGTACCATACCAATGGATGACCTCTTCCATTGGTTACTTGTAAATGTTAAACCCCTAAAGGACACAGATTAAACCATGTGCCACTGCACAGTTACACAATGACCAATCAACCTCTTGACTTATCTGGTGAGAGCAGAACCACTGAAAAATAATGCCTTCAGTTCCCAACCTTGACAGACAGTTCAAAAGGATACTGTGGCTTGAAACCCAAACTGGAAGAAATCTAGACTGTGGACCACAGCTCACCAACAGCTGTGGGGTATTTGCAACTAGATGGCATGAGTGGCAGGTTACTATATGCACACACTTGGCAGACCCACTCATGCAAGCAGCAGGCACCAGTGCTTGCAGCCCCAACAAGCAATGGGCACCGGCACTTGCAGCCCCACTCACATGAGTGGTGGGTGCTGATGTATGCACCCATCACTCACACAAATGAAGCTGTGTGTGTGCATCTGCCCCATGCACAAAACCATCCCTTCTCCCACTCTCTCTGTACTGGGCCGTTAATCCAGTAAGTTTGGGGAACCCTGATCTAGACAATCAATTTTGAGAACACACTACCCCTCATCACTCTTTCAATAAAGTTTCCAAAAATGAAAGAATTATGAAGATGAAAGACCAGCCAGTATTTGTTAAGTATAGTGGAACCATGGGTGGCAAGTTAACAGTGGCATCTTTTAAGGTTACAGTGATCATTCCATTCTACAAGAAGATGTTGACAATAACACAGCTCCCACTATTCAACCACCCCATGTGTCCTCAAGAAGCCAAGGTTGCAAAGAGTAGATGTTATCCTAGAGAATATATAATCTAATATATCAGAATACACAGATGAAAAGGAATCCTAATTAACATTAGGTGTTATCACTTCCATCACAACATTAGGCTCCACCAATGAAGAAGCAAGATTATGAATCCCAGCAACTTTATTTTGAAATGCTGTGCAAATCAATTACAGCAACTGGGCAGAAGATTTTTTTTTGGTCATTTCTCCTCAATAGAGTATTGGATACCCTAAACAAGAGCACCAATTGCAAGTTGGCCAACAAAAATGGGAAGAGAAGCACACCATGCTGGTATGTTATAGGTCCAAACATGGACCCATACTCTTAGACTAATTGATTAAATTCACTTTTCCTCTTTCTCGGTTGGTTTTGTGGAAGTCATCTTTGCATTTCATCTCTAAAAGTGCTTCAGTAAACCAGGGATTCAACCAGGAACAGAACATAGAGAGTGGCAACCTTAAAGCAATGGTTTTGTGAGTTTATATCACTTTTAGTTGTTAATTAAACAAGCTACAGAACAATAAAGTGCTAAGGACAGACCATCCTAATCCGTTTGTCCCACAGAGGTTTGACTAAATCATCAATCTCATCCAGACAGGAATGAGGAAATCTGTAGAAATAATACCTATTTCCACAGATAGCAGGTGGGAGGAATCCATTAATTTGTTTCCTTCACAGCAAGGAATCCTTGGCATCGAAACTGAACACGTATGACATCAGAGGTTTCCCATGTGACTTTTGAACAGTTTTATTTTAATGATAGCCTAGAAACTGAACTTCTAAAAGAACCAAGATTCAAAATAATCTTACCTTAATAATATGCTGAACACTGAAATGTTTCTCAGACCAGGAATCATAAATTCTGAACTTCAAATAATACAAAATTCAGACAAGGAAATAAGTTGATGTTTTAATATAAATAACTAGATTAAAATCCCCACAAATAATTAAATCTACATTTGTAGCTTGACGTAACATATCAACTAAAGACTGTTCCAAGTTATTCCAATTTCTATGTTGTCTTGTAGGTACATAAATGCCTACACATTTGTTAACATTAACATTCTCCCTTGGTCCAAGTTTGGAAATATTCAAGTGACAAAGACTTTTTGGAAATTGAGACCATTTTCCCATTGGGATATGCTGTATATCTCATGATAAGATTCAGAATAAGGGCAGACTAGAACTACTCCAATTAATGTATGAACTGATGATGTTACCTAGTTTAGCAGTTAAATGTCTGCAAGAAAACCACCAAGCACCAAAGACTCCTCCATGTACAAATTATAAATGGTCAGTTAGTATGGATCACAATGGGATCAGTCTAGGTGCTTAAATGTCAGCAACAGGGGAGGACTCTCATGATAATATATTCATATCAGTCTTATTGATCCCATTAGTGCAGTGTTTTGATATTATAGAGAATGATCACTTAACCCTCTAGCTTGGAACATGATGTGGCTATATGGATATATGGAAATAACATACAGTAGCATTAGACAGTCATTATAAAAACTGAAAAATGATTAAAATGGACATTCCTCCTTAGCCAAAGCTGTAAGTTTAATGATATATAGTCCAGCAATGTTACCCTTATTCAAAACAAGAAAATACACATAGCATGTATGAGGAAGTGGTTGGCAATCTCAAACCTCTGGCAGAGAAAATAACTGAAACCAGAATTTCTTGGTTTAACCATAAAAGTAAGGAACTGGCTAGACTAGTCAGGCAAATTAAGAAGGATAAATCATTTTACAGGATAGAGGCAGTGAGAGATGACACCGGAAATACCAAACACTGATAAGAAGTAACAAACAGGATTATTATAAAAGCCAGTGGCAAAAATTAAGACTATTGTGTTTACAAAATAATGATACAGAATTCTGGGAACTACTTTCCCAAGGCCAGAAAGAAATAAAAATAATAATAGAAGCACAGATTTCACCTGAACTTTAGATCGCTTATTTTAAAAATAAATTTGAAGATATTAGAATACAACCCAAGAGCTAATGGGAACAGATTCAGTGAAATCATCATTAACATTGTCCTCAGTAAGTGCTGTAGAAGTTAAAAGAATAATTCATGTTAATTTACCACAGACAGCTGGCAAAATCTTGGGAGAGGAAGTTACCACCATTAATGCTTAAGACATTCACTGACTGGTGGGTGCCCATGCTCACCTCCTTGCTTACTTATATCATTAACTTAAACCATTAATGTGGTTTCCTTTTGTTTCTTTGTAGTGTGTATGCTTTGATGAAGATAACAATTCATTTCCCTTACCATATTTAAGACCCTGTAGGGAAACTGTGGCTAAGTTTATTGCTGAAGAAAAATTGATACCCATGAAGATCAGAGCATTCTATGGGCCAGGATTATTTCAATAGAATGAACACTTCACTATGAGAAGGTACAACAAGATCCAGATACACTCTGAACAAATGGGGTTATCTGGTGGCTTCTGCTCTTTGTGATAGTGGCGACAGCAGACAACAACACATAGGTATATCTGCCCTTTGTTTCCCGATCAGTGTCCACTTGAGCACCTCATAGCATTGTAACAGAACTCAATGTTGCTAGTTTCTGAGCAAGAACTGCTTAATTTGTACATATTTTAATCTCGTATTTCATATTTTAAATTTATACCATATAGTATGCCTTAACTATTTTAATTGTGATGCTTCAGACATGAACAAACAAACAAACTTCAAGAGAAAAAGGTGTTGGTACTAGGACTTTTCATGAATCTTTTTGCTTATTGTCCAGGGGTCTTCTTCTTCCTAGTGTATTCCCACAAGTGCAGGGTATGCTTTTTGGATCATTGAATGCCACTTTGCATGGTCAGCTGTATCTCCAGGGTGCAGGCCTGAGGTTTGCATATCTTTGTTGATGGTGTCTTGCCATCTCTGTTTTGGATGCCTGCAAGGTCACCGGCGAATGACTTCTAGTTGGTAGGCAGTCTTGGCAACGATGGAAGGTGATACTCTCAGGACATGTCCATACCAGCAGAGCCGTCCTTCTCTATAATTGGTGCCACATCAAAATGTTGCCAAAATGTTGTATGGCACTGAGAAAGCAACAACAGGGCAGCAACAACAGGGCTGAAAGCTATTTCCATGCCATGGAAATGCGAATGCTCCATTGGGTATTGGACATTTCCCTTCTTGACCACATCAAAATGTTGTCATTTGTGATGTGGTCAAGAAGGGAAATGTCCAATGCCCAATGGAGCATTCGCATTTCCATGGCATGGAGATAGCTTTCAGCCCTGCTGTTGCTGTCCTGTTGTTGCTTTCTCAGTGCCATACAGTATAACATTGTTGCCCAAGGATACTACTACTATATTAAACTTGGAGAGGATTACAATATCTGTAAAATTCCTTCCCTTCTATTGTATAATCTTTTGGCATTTCACTGTTGGAAGGAAAACACTGAATTAGAATTGCTTGGAGTTCTTTGGTGAAAGCCAGCTGGGTTTTTCAGATGTCCTTATATGCCCTGGCAATCTGATTACCCACAAGAAAAGAATGGCTGGTCATAAATCAAGACATGCAGCTGATTTATCAGAATTATTTATCCATATTCCCATATAAAATATGCATATTTTATAGACCGTGGAGATGTTGATCTATTTTCTATGAACTTTAGATTTTCCTCAGCTCCTGCTACTTTTTGTTTAGCTTTTTGACTATCACAAATTTAAATCTAACAGCATTTTTAAAATGAGGTAACTCTAAATTGTATCTGTTACCCTGGGAATCTCTTCCTCAATGTCAACTTATAAGAATGTTTTTTTAAAAAAAAAATCAGCTGTGAAATGAAAGTAATTTGTATGTGTTTAAAGTAATTGTCAGTTCAAGCAGAAGCACATGATTTCATGACAGAATTTGGTTTTCAGGTAGCACAGGAGTCTTAAATGCGACTACTTATATTTAGCAAACAATGAATTAAGACAGTGGTCGCCAACTGGTAGGCCAGGGACCACTGGTGGTCTGCGAGAAAATTTTGGTGATCTGTAGAGAAATGTCCCCCACAAAGCACTCCCCACAAAACAATTAATCCAGGCTGCATGAGAAGACAAGGCTGTGCCACCCACATGGCCTGCCCACACCCACTGGCCTCCATCCTTTGGCCGAGCACAAACCTGAACTTGAGTAGAGCCATACGAGCTGGAACTGGAAGGTAAGACCAATGACAGGGGAGGAAAATCCGCCCCAGGGTGGCTTGCTGATGTCAGTGGAAAAGTCGGTCCCATATTCCAAAGCTGCAGTAGTCACGGGACTGGCCCTTTGGTCATCCTAGAGCAGCTGCTCCTCCACCCGGGTGCACCAGCTTTCCCACCAATGTCAGCAAGCCACATCAGTCAAAATTCACATTAGTGGTCTGCAGGATTTAAAATTATGTGTTTGATGATCCCTGAGGTCCAAAAGGTTGGCGACACCTGAATTAAAAGTTAGAATAATGTGTATATAGCCAGTTGTGGCTTTCTCAATCAACTTTGGTTAAACAAACTGTGGCTTAACACAATGTGTCAGTCCTGTCAAAGTAGAATTCTGAAGTTTACCTAGCATCAGTGTCAATTAGCCTAGCATACATTCCTCATCTCCCCCGTCCTTTTTTTTACTCTTTTTAATTTGGTATTCATTGCTTCAATGAATAGTTGAACTTCAATCCAAGTTCAAATAGATTCACAGATTTATATATAGTAATAAAGTGTGATACAACAGAAGTTGTTTCCACTGAATCTTTCTGTGTATAAATAGATTACAGAACAGTTTAGGTTCACTAATTGGATATAAGAGTGTAGCCAAATGTGATTGTTCATTCAAACTGATAGAATTAATCTTCTTGGTTTTTACTTGTTGAATATAAATCTATGCACTTCCTTTGGATGAAAATAATTTCTTCCCATTATCTATTCCTATTTTGCCCATATAGTTCACTTATTTATTTATAAAAAAAGTTTTGGCCATTTTGAGGAAGCAAATTTTACTCTTTAATTCCCATAGTTAAATTGTGTCTGATTGGAGAGGAGAGTTTAGTTTTCATATTATAAGTTTCTCATTTTCATGTTATAATTGCTCATAAAGTAACATTTGTAGAAAGCTCATGAACAAAAAGATGCATTACCAGAGTTAAAAATTATTTTCCAGAAAGAAACTAACAGTGACAACAGCTGTATCAATTTGACAAATAAATAAGGCTGCTGAATATTTTGTTTTACTTACCATTTTTTTTTATTTCAGGGCAATATAAACTTAAAATAATCTACATTTGTTTTAGCCAATATAAGGTAACCCTAATCTACACTACCCTGAATTTCTGGCAGTCTCCTGAGCCTCTAAGGCTACTCTATCAAAAATCTGTGGGATATGTACCAACAATTTCACAAGAAAACAAAGAAACGCTTGTATTTCAATGGTTCTATAAAAATAAACACTCTGCTTCCATTTTCCGCCAAATTGTATAACTACAAGATCTTGGCTATGAACAGTGTTTGCAGAAAGAGGTTATCCTATTCCTCTCAGTCCTGAAAATCCCACTATCATTTCCATTATCCCTTCTGTTTTGATGCAGATCTTTAAAAAAAGACACAACCAATTAGCAGCAATGGACTTTTTGAAAAGAGTTAGGTGGTCCTCAACTTATAACCAGAATAGGACTGCAATTTCCACTGCTAAGCAATCATGCTCAATTTTACAACCTTTTTGATGCAGTTAAATGAACCACTGCAGTTACTAGGTGAATCTAGTTTTCTCCACTGATTTTGCTTGTTGGAAGCCAACTGGAAAGGTAAATAAATGCCAGATGTTAAACCCACCAATTTTGTTCACATGAATGTGGGGATGTTGTGACAATTATAAGCATGAGTACCAATCATTAAGTCACTTTTTCCCAGTAACTTCAAACAATCCCTGAACAAATGGTTGTAGAATAGAATAACAGATTTGGAAGGGACCTTGGAGGTCTTCTAGTCCAACCCCCTACTTAGGCAAGAAATCTTATACCATTTCAGACAAATGGTTAGCCAATCTTTTCTTAAAAACTTCCAGTGTTGGAGCATTTACAACTTCTGAAGGTAAGTTGTTCCACTGGTTAATTGTTCTAAATGTCAGGAAATCTCTTCTTAGTTCTAGGTTGCTTCTCTCCTTGCTAAGGTCCTTCCCTCAGGTGTTTTGGAGAATAGCTTGACTCCCTCTTCTTTGTGGCAGCCCCTGAGAGATTGGATAACTCATGTCACCTCTAGTCCTTCTTTTCACCAGACTAGACATACCTAGTTCTTTATGTTTTATCCTCCAGTCCCTGAATCATCTTTGTTGCTCCTCTCTGCATTCTTTCTAGAGTCTCAACATCTTTTTTACACCATGGTGACCAAAATTGGATGCAGTATTTCAAATATGGCCTTACCAAGGCATTATAAAGTGGTATTAACACTTCACATGATCTTGATTCAGTCCTTCTGTTTATGCAACATAGAAGTTTGTTGGCTTTTTTGGCAGCTGTAGCACACTGCTGGTAAATCAAGGATTATCTGTATTGGATGGCAGAGAATTTTTTTTAAATAAATAAATAAATAAATAAAGTGTCATGGGCTATAGTGCACTTTCTTTGCAGTAATAAAACATAAAAAGTTGCACACTGCGACTTTAATAGAGTTATTAGTTTAATATGTTGTGAAGACAAAAATAGAATACTTCAAATGATACTCATGCTTTCATTCCTAGTACCACAATCATCTCTTTCAGCATATTTCTTAACTTGTTTCCACTATTTATAAGACTTGTACCAGCAATTACTGTACTGCATTAGGAGTTCCAAAGATAAAAGGAAATTATTTATAAATGTATCTGTGAATATTCACTTTCAAAAGGTATTTTTTAAAAACTTCCATTTGAACCACTGACACATGGCTTCCAGGTTTTATGATGGGAGCATCCAACTGTGTCAACTTTCATGCTAAAGTAAATAGAAGCAATGCCTTTTTAAGTAGCTGAAGGAAGAAAAATCAGTTTGCCCAATCTTTGGTGTTACCCCATGCATTGGAAATAAACAATATTGTCACATTAAATAGTTCTAGCAAAATGATTTCGATGTACCTAAATGGGCTTGTTTTAGCAGTTCATCAGTTGGATCTGTAACACATATTTTCAGCAAATAAATCCTTGCTATTTTTAAAAAAATTAATCCTGCCATGTCTTTGAATTGCAGGAGCATAGATAAGCTAATGTTAATGCAGTAGGTATCTTGAGTGCAATTTGTATTTTTAAAATTTGTTTACCTAAGCCTGTCGGCATTGAATTAACATTTGTAGGGCTATGTTTAAATATTTGTCAACCCGATTTAGGGCTGGGGTGGAGCGTGGTGTATATGTGACAGGTGGCATAAGGCCGAAAAAGGCTCTATATATGCAGATAAATAAACATCTTTCCAGGTTTGAAGGTGTGTTAAAAATATAGGTCCTGCTTTCATTTAATGCTTGTGTTCTAAGTAATAATAGATTTGTCATTTGTTATTTCTAACCTATACTGTATTTTTATTCACTCTGGTAAGGAATTCAGATCACAAAGCTTAATTTAGGGGAATGAACCTTCAGTTCTATGCTATAAGACAGGGGAGACAAACAAAGCACTTAAAACAACTGATACCTATAGAATTTTGAGAACAGACTGTGGTCCCTCTCACAAAATGTTTGTCAAATTGGGGGTGGGGTTACCTACTATGAATGACTGCCATTTATTCATTTATTTATTTATAAAATTTATAGGCTACCCATCTTATCTCAAGCTCATTGTGGGTCTGCAAAGTAATGACTTTCTTCCTTTAAAAAAAAATACCATTCCAGATTGTTTTTTTTTCAGGGTCGATAAATATACTTATTAATATAGCATTTATTTATTTATTTATTTTAGATTTCACACTTCTTAAACACTCTCCCCCTCCCCCCCAATCTCCCTCAGGCAGGTTCTAATTTGCAGTCATTTTTATTTTCTAAGAATGCTAATGCACGCCAATGCATTTGATAAACAAATATGTTTTTAAAAGTGAGTGTGTTAGCAGCATTTAGAGATTAACTGTCAGTTTTCATTATTTAAAAAATAATAATTTTAAAAATTGAAATTCAGTGATAAGGAAGAAGTTTGGTTGGATAGAAAAAGTGGTATTACCAGTACATTAGCTCCAGTGGTGGGATTCAATTTTTTTTACTACCGGTTCTGTGGACATGGCTTGGTGGGCGTGGCATGGCTTGTTGGGCATGGCTTGTTGGACGTGGCAGGGGAAGAATACTGTAAAATCTCCATTCCCACCCCACTCCAGGGGAAGGATACTGCAAAATCTCCATTCTCTCCCTACTCCTGGGGAAGGTTACTGCAAAATCCCATTCTCTCCTCACCCCACTAACCTGCTTTCCAGCTCTGTTCTCCTGTGCAGGGCAACAAAAGAAGACCCAGACAATCAGCTGGGACTCGGGAGGCAGAGAATAGATGGAGGAGGGGGCCAGTCAAAGGTGGTATTCTGAACTACTCAAAATTTCCACTACTGGTTCTCCAGAAGTGGTCAGAACCTGCTGAATACCACCTCTGGTTAGCTCTACCCCTGCTTCTTAAATTTGGATGTAAGAGGGACAGAGAGTTATAAAAAGATTCAGAGTTAAAACTTAATTTTCAATCTTCAGATACCAAAAGCAAAGAACAGTTGTTGAAATGGTGTCACTGAACTGAAGAAATCTTATTTTCAACAAGATTTATTTAAGAAAATAGATAAAAAACAAATGTATAAATACAAATATGCCAAGTTATATATAAAATATCCTATTTTTCACATTTAGAGTGCTCTTCTATGCAATCCATGAAAAGTCATAGGCTCAGGGTAAAGTAACAAACCCTGGCACCTGAATGAATGAATGTATGAAACAAGCTCATATAAAAAAATGCAGACAAACCAAAAGGCAAGGATCCCAGATTCTATTAAAATTATGAAACAGTGATTTGCTTAACATCAAAAAATTACAGTAATGGCAATTCTGGAAAATGCCTATAAAGTTTCCCTGAATTCTGTGCATCGCAGAAAAATCCTTCTTTTTAGTAATCGTTTGTCTAATCCTCAAAAAACACTCAGGAGGTCAGCTGATTGAGAGGTATATGATGAAAGTTATTTAAATAACTGGTTCTAATTTATTTAGACCTTTAAAGGCTAATTACTACACAGTAGAGACAACCTCCTGGGGTTTTTTTTCTGTCAATGTTCAAAATACAATTGCATGAAAGAGAATTTGCTTTAATTCTCTTATTTCAAAGAAATTTGAATAACTTCTCCCATAATCTAATACTCTTGCATTTATAATTTAAATACTTGAAATGGGTATCCTGTTTTTCACCATACAAACCTCTCTTTAGCAATCAGCAATCTTCCACTAATGACCCAATCTCCTTGGGTCATTTTTAAAATGCCACTATTTTAATTAACTCTGGCAGCCAGTGGTGGATTAAGGCTCACTGGTTCCCTAAGCACTGACAAAACTCACATACTGTACAAAAGAAGCTATATTCTCAACTTTGAGGTGTCCCCTTTGGGCCTGGTGCCCTAAGCATGTGCTGAGTCTGCTTAATGGTTAATACACCACCACTGGCAGTTATATTAGGCATGAGTTTAACTTTCTCTTCAGAGGCAGTCCACATGCAGTACAACATACCCCAGTAATCCAGCTTGAATGGGATTCAGCTAGCATGGACCACCATTTCAAGTGTATGTCTTTCTGAAAAAGGAAGTTGCAGATGCAACACACAAAAACTGATGAAAGTCACTAAGCTGGTAATAATATCTGGCCTTTTATCCACCTAATGGGACCCAAACACGCGCCATAATATTTCAAGCTGGGATGAAATACTTGACGAAAACAACAGAATTTGAAATCCACATTTAGAATCCACTTGAGTTCATGGACAATTGACAGATTGTTAGTAAAACTTGTAGCTTGTACCCCATAAACTAGCAATCTGATGTGTTCCATCTTGCTCAAAGCTTCCTCAAAACTTCATTTATAGCAAGGTAGAATTCTTTTTAAGAAATGTCTTACATTGATCACAAGCATCTCTCTGAAGTGATCCCCCATTAAGAAATAAAAGATGGGATTAATTACACTGTTCAAGAAGGCAATAGGCCTTGTTATTGTGTAAACAGCTTTAATCAGGTTCTTTGTGCATTCAGAAGACTTCCAGAATGATGATGCTCGGGAGGCAATTCTAACATTACGCATGACATGATAGGGAGCAAATAGAAGTGAGAAAATGCTCACTGCCATAATGATTAGCACGAGAGGCTTCTCAAGTGGCAGAGTGGTAGTGATCTGCAAACTGTGGCTTATAAGGAGAGCACGAGTCTTTATGTAAAAAAACCACATGATGCACAATGGGATTATAAACCCAGTGACTGTTAAAATCAGGCTATAGATGAGGTTGGGGATGGCATTTCCTGAACTTGCATAATCTAAACATTGGCTGCCACTGCTGTTCTGAGTGGTGATGAAGTAGTATATGGGAGATAGTTCCAATATAATCCAGATCCATATGGCTACTGAGATAACAATAGCTGTGGCTCTCTTCTGCAGAAAGTGATTTTTGAAGGGGTACTTTATGAGCAGATACCTGTCAATACTTATAAAAGTCAGGAAAAGGATGCTTGTGTACAAATTAAAGAAGAGGATAATTCTATTAAATTGGCACCACGTGTCGTCATCTGTTCCTTTGGAATAACTTGACACTAGCCATGGAAGCGTGCAAAGGAAAGATAAATCTGACAGGATTAAGTTGAACAGGTAGATGTTGCCACTTTTCCAGGTCTTCCAGTAGAAAAGTGAACCCAAACCAACAACAACGTTTCCAATGAAGCCAAAGATGAATTCAAGAGAGTACATGGTGGTAAGATAATATTTTTCAAGATAGTCAGGTAGCTTCATGCATTCTCTGGTGCCATTTGTGTCCTGAAAATATAAAATAGATGTAAATAATGATATTTTTTTTAAAAGAAATTTTTATTATTTTATAGAGATTCTCACTCATCCAGGTCATGGTTGTTCCAAAGGTGCTTTTTCTGGAGACAACTGGGCTTTATTATTTATTTTATTATTTTGTCTGGTGAATATTTGATCTCAAGACAGTCTTTACTCGCATTTAAACGATAAACTGTTCTCAAGAAAAAGGAGGTCCTCCTATGTCTCTTATTTATTTGGTTCAATGTCTAAAATAAAACTACCAAATTTGGTCTACAAAAGTCCAAACGCCAATTTGATAGCATGGATATATAAAATTCTGTTCGTTGCCACCTAGTGTCATTCAGATCTTTTCAGCTGTATATTGCAGCTTCTCTGAATCTTCTTTTTGTTTCCCATGGCATATTTGTAAACAGATAATGTCCTTTTTAAATTAAAGTTGGGGGGGGGGGAAATCTTTGCTTATGACTAAGACCAGAGCCAGTAAATGTAGTGACTGATATGTTAAGAATTAACAAACACTTATGATTTGCTGTCACCTAACATTGTGATGAACTAAAGGCTGCTAGGAACTTGCATCTTGAACTTCTGGTGGGGCAAAAAACAACAACTAAAGCAATGTTTTTAGGTAAGATGCAATATAATATCTCCCTGGCTGCTGGATTCTGTACCAATTAAATTTTGGGACTAAATACAAAGGCAGCCCATGATGCTACCATGGGGTGACATGATAGCAGTATTCCAACATTTAACAGGTGGCTGTAAAGAAGAGAAAGTCAAGCTATTCTCCAAAGCACCAGAAGGCAAGACAAGAAGCAACGAATGGAAACTAATCAAGGGGAGAAACAACCTATAACTAAGGAGAAATTCCCTGACAGTTAGAACAATTAATCAGTGGAAAAACTTGCCTCTAGAAGTTGTGAATGCTCCAACACTGGACATTTTTAAGCAGAGATTGGATAACCATTTGTCTGAAATTGTCTAAGGTTTCCTGCCTGAGCAGAGGATTGGATTAAAAGACCTCCAAGGTCCTTTCCAATTCTGTAATTTTGTTATAATCTACTACATAGTAACTCTGTAATGCCTGCGGATTAGAACTTTTAAGATTATTTCCTTCCAAGATCAAACATGTCTTAACTGACACTGATAATAGGAGATTCTATGGGTTTCCTCAGCCAGCACAAATTGAGATTCACATCCAGATATTCCTTGAGACTTCAGGCTTATTGTAAAAGAATGAATAGTAGACCTACTATCTTTCCAAAATTGTAATTACCCACAATATCTATCTTTCACGGATTCAGTTTAAATTCTTCATCCAACTCATTACCAACACCGGCAGGTATTTAAAAAGCACTGGATTTTACAGTTATTCCAGAAGATACCATGATAATGTGTATTGAAATCCCACAATAATTCAATAAGTGCTAACAGAATCATCTGGCCTCAAGTACCATCAAGATAATCTGTCAGGCATTTTAACCTTAAACTCTGCAATAAACTCAATTGAAAATGTTGTCAGAATTATTTGTCTACCAGTCAAATGTAGATGAGTTCCATTGAACTCTATCAGACTTGAATCAGCTAACAGTAGTATATGGTTTTAGTCAGAATTAATGTGGCCAATCCAGTCTAAATTTAACAAGACCAAAGGAAAGGAACAAACTATCAATTCTGAGATAACTGAGAAAAAAAGTTGGTATGAATTGCATACAAAACCACCATACACAATGCCTTACTTTTGAAAATTACACATGAGTCTTCTTAAAGAAGAAGGCAATTCCAGAAAAGGCATGGATTAAAATAGTGTGTGTGTGTGTGTGTGTGTGTGTGTTTAAATTAGGGATATATTGATATAGTTTCAATATAAAACTATCAAATAATTTCATTAATAAAATAATTTCAAACTGCATAATCATTATGACTGAGGAAACAGACTTTAATATCAATACAAAAAGCAGTATTTTATTTTATTTTGCAAAATTGTTTACATAGTTGTTTAATAATCAGGATAAGATTGTTGTTTTTAACTGATACCATTAATTTAAGAATATAAGCATTCATATCTAAACATATTTATAAATACAAAGCACTGAAAAGTTCTCACAATATTCTAGTTAATAAACTATCAATTATTTGATTTGATTCCTTTTCCTTTAAGGCAACTTACCATTCTGTAGAATGGGTATTATCCTTACAAGATATGTCTTGACCATGTTCTGAGGGATGAGCCAGTATATTTGAAAAGAGCCCAAGAGAAGACTCTGCCTGATTTGCATACTGTATTGAAAGTGGTTAATGATTCAGTAGTTACTGGAAGTTTATTGGACTGAGCTAGGTAGGCAGTTCCACTGTAGCAGAAGTGTTGCAAAACTCATTCTGAAAACACTGAAATAATGAAATAGTTATTTGCCTTCAGTGAGCCACTAGAAACTAGCCAAGTGTCCCATAGTTAAAGGAACAAAATGCATTTATAAAGTTCTGCTTGAGCTGATTACACACACAAAAAAGGCTTTCAATAACCAGAGAATGTAAGAAGGAAGTTTAAAAAAACATGCATGCTTTTTTTTATCAAACATTATGCAATTAGAATAAGAATTATTTCTGTCACTGAGTCATAGAATGAGATGCTACAATGCCTAAAACTAACTACCACTTCCTTATTTACATTAATAAACCTTTAGAAATTACCACACCTTATATTCCAGTATTTAATCAACTTAAGTTAGTTGCTAGCATGAAATCCTAGATATCTCAATAACTTAAAAGTTAAGGAATTATAGTTCAGTCTCCATTATGATTCATATTTATTGAACTGGATGAGCAAAAAAAATATTGCATCAAAAATATTTATTGAACTTGATGTTTATATTTGTATGAAAAATTCTTTCCAAATCACCCTGACAAAGTCCTCATTTATTCAACCTCATAGTAGCAAATATCCTCTAACACTGTAAGTTTGAAGTGGGGGTCCTTTTGGCAAGTACAAATATCTTCCCTGTTCTACCATCAGTTCCTAATGAAAATATGTTTGACCATACTTTAATCTCATGAATACTCAGATTCTATCTATACCCAGATGCAGTTTTAGAGCCTAGCAGGTAGTTACACTAGATAATGTGGTTGTTTCTAATCTTCTACCATAAGAATCAGCTTATGGAAAGCTAGGTTAACTTCTACATTAGTGTTTTTCAAACTTGGCAACTTTAAGATGTGTGGATTTCAACTCTCAGAATTCCCCAGTACCACACTGCATCCAGCATGTTGCTTTTAAAAGTTACATAATTTTACTGATAATTTTACTGATATAATTTTGAGAGCCTGGAAATAACATGGAAGGATGTTATGAAGATAGTGTTGCTCATCCATAATATGATATTCACCCTCATCAATTCTACCACTTTATTCTCCCGCTGTGGAATGGTGAAGAGACCTTATCTTGCATTAATTTATTACTGCAGGGTTGGATTTGGCTACTGTCTGTAACTCTAGACTGTATAAGAAGTTTAAAAGGAAAAAAAATATTAATAATGGTCTACTTCTAGGAGCAATTTTCTCAAGTGGAAGAGCTGCTTCACATGGACACCATTTACTCACTTTTTATTTATTCATCAAACAAAAATGACAAATTCAAACAAAATTAAAGAACTAAATTAAAGAATTATAGGATGAGGTTTACAGAAATGAAGTTGGAATTAAACTGTGAAAGTTAGTAGCTGAAATAACTGAATCTGGTAAGATATTCCAGACATCAACAACTCTGTTACAAAAAATGTTGTTGTTTTACAATTAAGTTTAAAGCAGTTTGTATTGAAGTGCTTGCTTGCAAGCATTACATTACGATTGAAACTAAAAGAATAATTTACAGGCAAACATTACTGTGTACAATTTTATATGCAGTACCTACTTTTGTATGCATTTTTATCACCGTCCAGTCCAATGATTCGCTTACATGATATATAAGAAAAAATCTACACGACTGAAAGTATAAGAACCCAAACTAAAAGATGTAATATAATCAAAAATAAAATATCAGAGAAGTAAAGAGAATTAAAAGAAGTATACCTGCATTTGTGCGCAGATATAATATTCCATTTTGAACATCTTCATGAAAGCCAACAAGGAGAAGAACTCTGTCTAGAAACTATGACCGTTTTTATACCACCATGGAGAAACAGAGTCTTTTTTCATCTCTTTATCTCTCAGAAATAATAGGCAATAGTGGACAACTAATTAAATATGAGCCAAACATGTGCAGTGGCAATTAATAAAGCCAATGCAATCCTACAGGGATACAATCAAGATCAAGTGAGGTACTAATACCACTCTATAAAGCTTTAGTAAGACCATACCTATAATACTTGATCCAGTTTTAGTATTTAGTATTTTAGTATTTGATTTGTCATTTGCTTACAAGATACAGGTATAAGAATAAATATAGTTTTGAATACATGAGATAGATACTTATAAGAAAAATAAAAAAACAATAGGACAGGGACAGTAGGCACGATTGGTGCACTTATGCATGCCCCCTACAGGCCTCTTAGGAAGGAGGTGAGGTCAATAATAGACAGTCTAAGGTTAAAGTTTTTGGGGTTTGGTGAAGAAACCACAGAGTCAGGTAGAGTATTCCAAACATTGACCACTCTGTTGCTGAAGTTGTATTTTCTGTAGTCAAGTTTGATGCAGTTAACCTTGAATTTATATCTATTGTGTGCTCTTGTATTGTTATGATTAAAGCTGAAGCATTCATTTGCAGGTAGGACATTGCAATGTATGATTTTATATACTATATTTAGATCGGCCCAGAGGTGGTGTAGTTCTAGGTTTTCTAGTAGAGGAGCGAAGAACTCTTCTTGTGAAATATTTCTGGACTTTTTCAATTGTGTTAATATCAGATACATGATATGGGTTCCAGACTGATCAGCTGTATTCAAGTATAGGTCTAGCAAATATTTTGTATGCTCTAGTTAGTAGTGTGATATTACCAGAGAAGAAGCTACGTAGGATTAGATTAACAACTCTTAATGCCTTTTTGGCTATGTAGTTACAGTGGGCTCTAGCACTAAGATCATTTGAGATGAGTACGCCAAGGTCCTTGACAAAGTTTGGATCCTCAACAAGGTCTTGGCTATTTAGCTTGTATTTTATTTTCTGACTTTTTTCTGCCAATATGTAAGACAGAGCATTTATTTGTTGAGATTTGAAGTTGCCATTTGATTGACCATTCTGATACATAGTCAAGGTCTTTTTGAAGGGTAGTAGTATTGTCTGTGGTGTTGAATAGCTTTACATCATCAGCGAAGAGAATGCAATTGCTCTTAATATGATCACAGAGGTCATTTAGGTAGAGTATGAAGAGAGTTGGTTCTAAAACACTGCCTTGGGGGACACCACTGTTGACAGGTACAGAATTTGATAGGATGCTATAAATAAATAAATAAACAAACAAACACACTTTTGGTCACTACACTATAAAAAAGATGTTGAGATTCTAGAAAGAGTGCAGAGAAGAGCAACTGAGATGATTAGGGGACTAAAACATATGATGAACGATTGCAGAAACTGCAGGAACTTTTATGCAACATAAAAATATCATCCATGTGGATCAATTAAAAAAGTAATCAATCTGAATTTGTGTTTTTACCAATGATTATTAGGGAACTGAAGACTAAATATATGAAGAACGGTTACAGGAACTGGGCCTGGCTAGTCCAGTGAAGAAAAAGACCAGGGGAGCCATGATAGCAGTGTTCCAATGTTTGAGAGGCTGCCACAGAGAGGAGGGGATCAGGCTATTTTCCAAGGCACCTGAAGGTCAGACAAGGAATAATGGATGGAAACTGATCAAGGAGAGATTTAACCTGGAAATAAGGAGAAATTTTCTGACAGTGAGAACAATGAACCAATGGAACAGCTTGCCTTCAGAGGTTGTGGGAGCTTTCAAGAAGAGACTGGATCTGTAAGAAATGATATAGGGTGTGCTTGGGTAGGGGATTGGTCTAGATGACCTACAAGGTCCATTCCAACTCTGTTAATCTATATCTGATACCAACATGTTCAAATATCATCTATACATTGTAATCTTCTTCCTATTGTTCCATTTCTTTTGGTTTTAGCCTGATGATGATGATGATGATGATGATGATCTGTATATATTTGTATAAATCAAAGCACAAAATCATACCTAGATTTTTAGGTATGCTGGGGACAATCTTTGAAAAGAGGACAAAAGTTAAATTTAGTTCTAACATTTTATAACTGAATTAATTTAAATCAAATTACATTTTCATCCAGTGGTATATTTAAACATTATTCTCTTCTGTCTCTATTTGATCATGACCAGTGTGATTTTCGAACATGAGATTTGAGAAGTTGGGGAGGCTCATATTGTTGCTGGCTTAAGATGATAAATTATATGAGCTGCATACTTTTGTGAAAAATGAAACAAATAGTCTTTGGACAGTTTTGCTTTTTTAAAAAAAATGCATGAAGCAAACGGCTGTTGAAAATGCACTGTGTTTCTCTTCTGGGTAAACTATTTACATGAATAATGGGTGACAGTTGTCAAAGTTAGCACAAGATTATTCATACCTTTATCCTAATTGTAAATGGGGAAGGCAAAAAATGCCAAACAATTTTTGAGAGAGAGAGAGAGTAAAATCAAATTAATCATTTCAAACATCTATAAACTGATTTTGAAACTAAAGAGCCTTTAGGTTTTTTTAAAAAAAACCCTAAACTTCAAAAATATTAAGTCTGTAGACATTATTTTTAAGTAGTTATTTGTTCATAATATTGAAGGCAGCTTTGCAGAAACATGTCACAAGTTCAGCCTGACCAATCTTTAAATGAACTAAGAAGCACAAGCCTGAGAATGTGTATGAAGACACTTGCCAAAGCTATAAACAAAGATAATCAAACTACAAACTAAAGTAACTCCCCACCCAAAAAAACTAGAACAGGCATTTACAAATTATTATCATAATGTCACACTCCCTCCCCCCATCATAAAAAAAACCCCTACATGTATCACTTATGGATTGATTTGAAGTCAGCCTCAAATGTATTTACCATTTTATCAGAAAAAGCTCTTTATGGAATGGCACAAGAGGCCCTACTAAGATAGGATGGCTAATGCTGGTTGAGGAATTCTGGGAGTTGAAGTCCACAGTTTTTAAAGTATCTAACGTTGAGAAACACCCTCCTAGAACTTCCAACTATCCTCAGATGGCCAACTCCCATACAGGCAGGATACATAATAAATATTTGATTCATCAGAAATTCCCCATGTTCTCTCAGAGAGAGCTCTATCATTCCCTATGTGGATTCACTCAGTAAACTTCAATTCCTAGAATCCTTAGCGCTGTCCATGCTGTGAAGGATATTCTGGGTGTTATCCTACTCATCTGGAGGGATCCATTCCAAGGTTGACAAGACTGGGGTAGCTAGGTAAGATGGGCAGATTCTTTGAAAACCTTCATACATGAGGTGCAGAAATGATTCTTGGTAGTAGCTGTAACAGTTTATTATTAACTTATCCATAGTTTATTACACAGATATCCAGATGTCTAGAGACTGGATTTGACATTTTTATCCATGTATTCCAAGGGCCTGGTGTAGAATATAAGCTATTCGAAGTAAAGCTGTCTTTTGCAATTGATTGATGGTGATTTTGTCAGTGCCGGTGGTGTTCAAGTAGTGAGCCAGTTGTTTTGGAATTAGACCCAAGACACCTATTATTTTTGATACTACTTTTGCTTTCTTTTGCCACAGTCATTCTACCTTTACTCGCAAGTTTTTCTATTTTGTTATCTTGCCCAGTTCTTCTAACCCATTAAGGGGTTTGGGCAAAAATGTGAAAATGATTTGCCACTATCTGATTCCAGGTTTGAGGTCCCCCCCCACCTCAGTTCTCAATCTAATCCAGTATTTCTCAACCTTGGCAATTTGGAGATGTGTGGACTTTAACTCTCACAATTCCCCAGCAAGCAACTCCAAACTGCCAACTCAACTGCCAAGAATCTAGCTTTCAGGTCTCACCCAAAGCTCTCATCCAACTTGAAGGACCTGCCTAATTGTGCCTAATACAAGGCTACTTTTGGCTTCGTCGCCTTGATGTAGTGTGTGAATTATGCCATTTGGTAGAAAATGTCTTACTCTTCATTTTGCCATGTGTGTGAATGAACACTTTACAAGAATGGTTAGTCAATCTTGCTCATCCATATGAAGAAGTCCAGGATTGTGGTTTTAAATGTACATTTAACTCAAAATAGTATCTGACAGACTGAAACACAAATCTCCTTTATAAAGAGGGATGTGATTGTCAAGCAATAAAGAAAATGCAAGTGCATATTAATTGTCTGAAAAATTGACCGGGAACATACTTTTAATTTTTAAGATTCTTTTCAGTGATGAAAGAAACAGGTTAACAAAGAAAGACTACTGGAAATGAAACAGCTCTTACAATTCTCAGAAATTCTTCATACTTTACCCTTTCTCTCAAATAAGCACACGCCTCAGAAACTGGATTTGTCATTTATGAAGCATAGGATTATGTAACCTAATCAGGAGAGCTCATGTTCCCAGTTCTTTAGAAAGGCTTCTAGTTCAGTATACAACAATTTAAACCATTAAAATGGTGTGCCTCATTTGCTATAATTATACAGCACTGCTAATGAACGTCTTAATGTTTTTCCCCCAATGATGCAATAAATAGTTGCCTTACTCTTATCATGTTTGCTAATGGCATATCTATAGACAAATAGAAATTGTCCACAAATATAATACTACTGCTGGAAAACTGGTGTAGGCTTACCTAAATACAGGTATGTGGATAGGATACAGATGGGTTATGTGACAGCAAGAAGTTTGTTGACTCTTAGCAACCACATAAATCCATCAGCAGTCCTGCAGATTTCCAACAAAGTATGCATTGCCACTGTAACTGAATCCATCTCCTTTGTTGCTGGTCATTCTCTTCTTTTTTCCTTCTGCCTTTCCCAGCATTACAGGCTTTATAAGATAACTAAATAGATCCAGTATAAAATCATTTAAATTTAGTATTTTGTGCATCAAATGAGACCTTTGGATTGAATTGCTCAATGATATCTTTGTTTTTGTTTGGTTAACTATGGTATTTCAGGAGTTTTCTTAAGCACCAGTAGTTCTTTTCCAAAGTATTCATTGATACTCAGGTGCCAGTCTGCTGCATACTTTTTGTCTGCTGAAGGGTGGGACGGGTACTTTTTGAGTTAATGTTTGATTCTTGCTGATTGCCTGGACCACTTCCTGCAGTTTTCTTGGCAAGACATTTTTTTTTTTTGAAGTAGTTTGCCTATTGCTCCTTCCTATTGCAGAAAAAGAGCCCTCAGATCCTCAGGACCCAGATTGTTGGCCGCAATAGGCTGACTCTGTAAGCCACTTAGAGAGGGATGTAAATCACTGTGAAGTGGTATATAAATCTAGGTGCTATCGCTATTGCTAAATAGAACAGTCTTCATCTGGAGTAGTATAATGGACAAAATATTAGCAATTTTTTAATGCTTCTGTGAACATTTTTGTTATTTTTTAGTTGCCAAAATTCAGCAGTGCAGTGTGTTACTCTGTGGGAAGCTTCCAGTAACTTTGTTTGGTGAAGCAATTAAAAGGAATCCAAGGCATATGGTACTTATTCATAAAGTATTCTCTTTTATAAACCTCTATATTCTATGCACCTGAAATAGGTTTATTTTACAATACAGGTAGTCCTCAACTTACAACAGTTCATTTAATGACCGTCTGAAGTTACAATGGCACTGAAAAAAGTGACTTGCAATTATTTTTCACACTGTTACAGCATTCATATTTATGACTGCTGCATTATCCCAGGGTCATGTGCAGGGGTGGGTTTCTACCGGTTCTGTCCACCTCTGTAGAACCGGTAGCTCTGAAGAGCAACAGACATAGAACCAGTTCTATGTCTGCTGATGTTTTTGCCCATCCGCCCACCCGGGCTCTTACCTGACCTTTATTTCTTGATTTTTTTCAACTTCAGCTCCCCTGAAAGGCACAGCTGCAGTTAAAAAAGCAGGAAAAAAGAGCTTTTTGAAAGGCTGCTTCTCGGCACGCAGCATGCTGATGATGATTTACAGGCGCATGAGCACAGCATGCAGGGAAGCACATCCTGATCACCGAACCTCGTAAATGACCAAACTGGTAGTTAACCCTGTCGGATCCCACCCCTGGTCATGTGATCACCTTCTGCAACCTTCTGGCAAGCAAAATCAATGGGGAAGCTAGATTCACTAAATAGCTGTGTTACTAGCTTAAAACCTGCAATGATTCACTTAACAACTATGGTAAGAAAGGTCAAAACTCACTTAACCATCTCACTTAACAACAGAAATTTTGGTCTCTATTTTGGTTGTAAACTGGGGACTCCTTGTGTAGATTAACTTGCCTTCTCAAATATTTCAAAGTATTCAGAGAACATTCAGAATGATCCCAAAACATCTTTATTTTATGCAATATCCAGGGGTGGGATTCAACTGGTGTTACTACCAGTTTGGTGACTATGTTTACACGCTGCACGTGAGTGTAAAAAAACCCCTTAAGCTGTGCTGCCCGGACAGCTGAAAAGCACTGCGCGCAGGTGCACAGCGTTTGAAAAGCCTCCTTTTCCCTGCTTTTTCAACCTCACCTGTGCCATGCAAAACAGCTGAGGTTGAATAAGCAGGAAATAAAGGACAGGTAAGAGCCCGGCAGGCAGGTGGGCCAAACAGCAGCAAACACAGAACCAGTTCGGTGTCTGCTGCTCTTCAGAGTTACCAGTTCTTTAGAACCAGGCAGACCATGCTACCAGCATCCCACCCTGGCAATATCCTATTTTTTAATTTGGGTTTCAGCATATATTGCTGATGAAATTAACTTTGAAATTTTACACCTATATCAGTAGAATAGGACAGAACAGAACAATTCTTTATTAGCGAAGTGTGATTGGACACACAAGGAATTTGTCTCTTGTGCTCTCAGTGCATACAAGCAACAGAGTGATAAATCATAAGATACAATCATAAATTGTAAGATACAATCAAAAAAATGAAAGTCATAAGATACCACAGGAGTAGGTTATAGGAAAGATGAGAAGTATAATGCTAATTCAGCCCTACTACATGGTTAGATATCCTTAGGCATAAGACAGTACTGTGGTAATTAGTTTTTTATCAGAGTGATGGCATTGAGAGGGGGAACTATCACTTGCCATCCTATTTGCATGGTAGACAAATTGCAACGGCGTCTAGCAGTGGAGAAACATGGTAGCTTGATCGTCTATATTTTGTTAGTCAAATGGTGAGAGGCATAGCCATAACAACCACCACAAAATAAACTGTGCTGGCTGACATATACGTTGTATTGTAGAATGACTTTAAAAAACATAATAGTAGATCTTTACCCTTAACCTTTTTTATCCTTGACCTTTTTTTTCATAATTGTATGATTCACTTTGTACCTGTTAGAGACCAAGACTTAAAAGGTTAAACTGATAGTTTATGAAGTCTTGGACTGAGGAGTCAACATTTAAGCTACAGGCTTGCTTCGATGGCACAGACTGGAGTGATGATTTTCAGATGGGCCACCACTAACTTTTCGAAGGTTTTCATAATTACAAATGTCAAAGTAACCAGTCTGTAGTCATTCAGCTCCTTCCTGGAGGGTTTCTTGGGCACTGGGATGATAGTAGCATTTGAAGTAAGAAGGAATAAAACTCATCTCCAGTAATTTATTAAAGATGCGGGTAACGATGGGGGCCAATTGATCAGCACAGACTCTTAAACAAGGGGCCTGGTGCTATTCTAGTGTTTTGTCTATGAAATAGACATCAGAACTCTTTTTCTAGGATCATCACAGGTGTGGGACCCAGAGAGATGGAGTCAGGTGTAGAAGACTTGGATGTTGCTAGTGTATCTGAGATGGGGAGGGTAGCAATTGTTGAAAGTGGCCTCCTCTCAGGGGTGGGATTCAACCAGTGTAACAACTGATTCAGTGAGTACGTGCATTGTACACGCGAGGATTGTTTACAACTTACCTTCTGCTTCAAGCTCTGTGTGCCACACAAATCAGCTCAGCTGGAAAACCCGGAAATAAAGCTCAGACTAGAGCCAGGGTGGATGGGCAGGCCCAACAGTGAACTGGGCCCAACCAGTAGAATCTCACCCCTGCCTCCTCTCAAACCTACAGTAGTACACATTCAGGTTATCTGCCAGTTTCCAATTCCCTTCAGTAAGGGAGGGAGATCTGTTGTAGCCAGTTATATTTTTCAGGCTTTTCTGAACTGATTCCTCAGCTTTTCAAAATAGCTTCTCCTTGCAGCCCTGATTTTCCTTGTTAATACATTCCTGGCTTGATTGTACAGTATCGTATCTCAGTTCCTGGAGGCTTCCTCTTTGGCACAATGTACTTGAGCTTAACTGTGAACCGAAGTTTAATGTTACGGTACATGCATAGGCTCTTGGTTGGCACACAATAGTCCTCACAAAAACTGATGTATGTTGTCACAGTAACAGTAAGTTCATCCAAGTCTCCCAAGGCAGCTTCAAAAACACTCCAGTCTGTGCCATCAAAGCAAGCCTGTAGCTTAAATGTTGACTCCTCAGTCCAAGACTTCATTGTTTTAACTATCAGTTTTACGGTTTTAAGTCTTGGTCTCTTAACAGGTACAAGGTGAATCATACAATTATGAAAAAAAAGGTCAAGGATAAAAAAGGTCAAGGATAAAGATCTACTATTATGTTTTTTAAGATCATTCTACAATACAATGTATATGTAGCCAGCACAGTTTATTTTGTGGTGGTTGTTATGGCTATGCCTCTCACCATTTGACTAACAAAATATAGACAATCAAGGTACTGGGTTTCTCCAACAATACGGCTTCCCCCAATAGGAAGTCCCAGCATGTTTATAGTCGTGAAATGAAATTAAGCCCCTCCCCCAAATTAAGGCCTATATTAAAACATGGGAAATGGGGGAGAATGGTGGGGGGCCTGCCGTTAAAAAAAACATTTACAGGAACTGGGCATGGCTAGTCCAGTGAAGAGAAGGACTAGGGGAGCCATGATAGCAGTGTTCCAATGTTTGAGAGGCTGCCACAGAGAGGAAGAGGTCAAGCTATTTTCCAAGGCACCTGAAGGTCAGACAAGGAATAATGGATGGAAACTGATCAAGGAGATTCAACCTAGAAATAAGGAGAAATTTTCTGACAGTGAGAACAATCAACCAATGGAACAGCTTTCCCTCAGAAGTTGTGTAAACGCCATTACTGGAGGCTTTCAAAAAGAGATTGGACTGCCATTTGTCAGAAATGTTATAGGGTCTCCTGCTTGGGTGGGGGATTGGACTAGATGATTTACAAGTTTCCTTTCAACTCTATATTAATCTAATATAGCAATGTTCACAGTTTCAGTTAATTCAACCAGTACAGTCTTTGTCCATAGTAGATATACTTCTTCTACTAATATAAAGTTGGTAGCACAGCTTTTATCTTCTGCCTATATTGGCTTCCTTTTTTTAATGCTGTGACAGTTGTCATGGAAATATCTCGTAGCATGAAGATAAATGGTAGGTGTCCATTGAAAATGTCCTTCGGGGCTATTTTCAGAACATCATTATCCTTGCCTTCTATGTAGACTGATCTGGCATGTGTGCCTGCTAAGAATATAATCTCAAACATTGTAAAACATAACAGAGTGGTTTGCTTTTTATAAGGAAAATCCCCACATTCATTATTACTTCATTATGGCAGGTGTGGTTCTTGTAAAGAGACTTTACCCAGTAGCATCTTTCTGCAATGATCACCCATTAGGAAGTAGAGGATTGGGTAATGGTGTTGTTTAAAAAGGCAAAAAGCCTTCTAAATACATCAACAAACTTGATGAGAATGTAGTTGTTAACAGAAAGATCTCAGATCATTATCTCACATGCACTCCTAATATTGTGCATAATGCGATACAAAGCAAAAAGAGGTGAAAATATATTCAAACCTATGATAACTGTAGAGAATAATAAAAGTGACTTGCAAAAATATATTGAAACCATTATCTGGGCAAAAAAGCTGAAGCATTTTATAAGAACGATGATAATATTTGGATTTGGCTCAGGAAGCCATATAAGAGGGGGAGGTGCTAAACATGGACTTGATTATGTTGTTGTTGTTATTTAAAATTTAATTTTCAATTCAATTCACAGTCTGGGACTGATCAAAGCTTAAAGTTCAAATCCTAACCTAGAACCTGAGAGTAAGGTGTTGTTGTTTTTTCTAAAGTCAGAATATTCAGGTTTGATCAGTTCAAATTTTCCATGTATCTAAAAAACACTTTGGGTATTGCTTCAAGGGCTCCTATTACTATTGGTACAACCATTGATTTCTTCCTCCACAATGTCTCAACTTCAATTTGCAGATTACAGTATTTTGATATTTTTTCTATTTGTTTCTGTTCAATTTGTGCATCACCGGCATTGTAATATCAATGAACCCAGATATTTTTCTTTTCCATAACAGTGATGTCCAACATGTTGTGGGCCAGATGTCTGTTTGGATTCAAAAGTCTCAAAAGATCTTGACCTGTTCATTTTCAATAATTTTGTCAATTTGGTGTTCCCAGTAATTTTTGCTGCTTTCGAAAATTTCTGGCAAAGCTTCCAATGAATGATTCAGTCATGACATTATAGATCATCAATTTGTGAGATTTTGCAGCAGCCACTGAGAAGGTGATCCATTGTTTTATCTTTCTTGTTGCATAAGCGAGATTTGCTGTTGTTACTGACATGTTGAATTTTTACTTTTATGGAATTGATCTGCAGAGGTTGTTCTTGGGCAGACAAAATGTTTCAGTTTCTTTCTTCCGTACCCCTGATCTCAACCATGTCTATGTTAGCTTTGTATCTACCTTTCCATCAATGTCTCTCAGGTATTGACAGTGCATAGGCTTCTTTTTCCAGTTAGAAACTCGATTTTTGATTGCTTCCTTTTGATATTATGCTTTCAATCTCATGTTTTCAAAATGTTTCCCTTGTTCAGCTCCTTCAGCAGAGTCTCTTGCTTTTTTGTAGTCATTTAAGCCTTGTTATTGTTAGTATTATTGTTATTATTAATCATCGCACAATCAACTGGATGTTCAGACAGGGTTTGGCATTTTTGTCTACCTATCGAGTCTTTACCAAGGATAGGTAAATCTGGATGTTTGATGGTGTTACAGATATCGCTGCAGGATGGAAGCTGTTCCAAGTAAAACTGTGTTCTGTAATTGACTGATGGCAAATTTGTCAATGCCTAGGGCATTCAAGTGATTGTTTTGGGATTGTACCCAAGGTGCCTATTAAAAATTGGTACTACCCTTGCTTGCCTTTGCCATAGAAATTCTATTTCTATGTCTCGGTATTTTGTTATCTTCTCCATTCTTTCTCTTCTCTTCTGCTGTCTCCAAGCACCACCACATCCAGACTTTTTTGTCCGTCTTATTGACAATTGTTAAGTCCAGGGTATTATGTGGCAGGTGCCTGTCTGTCTGAATTCTGAAGTCCCAGAGAAATTTCACGTCTTTATTTTCTATGGCTTTTTCTATTTTATGGTGCCACCAGTTCTTTCTTGCAGGCAAACGATATTTCTTGCAGATCTTCCAATATACCATTGTTTGCTACTTTGGTATGCCACTGTTTGTAGTCAGTTTTTGATCCGTGGCAACTACTGTACTTGAACAAGTCCTTGTATTTTTCTTGGCAAGATTTCAAAAGAAAAGGTGTGACATTGCCTTCTTTCTAGGGCAAGGAAAGTATACCTGCCCAAAAATCATCCATGTGGCTTTGTCCCTAAGGTGGAAGTAGAATTCACAATCTCTTGGTTTCTAGCTTTATATTTTAACCACTACACCAAACTTGCTCTTATGTTATTACAGCCAGTTTCAATAAAAAATAGTTTTAGTCTTCCCATGAAACTGAAATCTGGTCTGGTCTTGTCCATATAGTGGAGCTGCCACAATTTCATGAGGAGTTAGGGTTATAATTAAATGCATAATTATCTTGATGTAGCATGCAGTAAATTAGAGTAGCTGACCTTCTTTGAAGTAAGGAGAAGCAAGCCCAGATTTTGACCCAAAGAAAGTATACTTGAAAAATTTAAGCAAATCATTACAGTGCTGAAAAGCTGATACTGTTGTCTAGGCAATTCAAAGCACAAAGAATACTCCAGGAACACCAAAGAGCAGCTAAAACATATCTTATGATGGAAATTATTTTTAGAACATTCATAGTCATTGAAATAACTATTGCTTTTGTCAAAAGAAAATTGAATTGGAATATGTAGCAGGGCCATTAATAATGGTTGAAGGCCTCTGAAAAACTTCAGTGCTGCTTACAAAGATAAGATATTTACCATAGGTCCTGACATGCTTGTCTTTGTTTTGTATGCAACAGTGAACATACTCTTTTTTCGTATTTTTTCATTTCAATGAAAAATAACCTTAGTTATAAAATATATTCCAAAGGTTTTTGCGGGATTTGCTTTAAGATTTTTTTTTTTCAGTTCTCAAAAAAGCACACCTACCCAGGACCAACTACATACAAATTAAATCAATCATTTGAAAGTTTGCCAAGTGATTTAAATTCTATCACATGTTATAACTTTTATTCTTTTTGATACATTTTTTTGCTTTACCCACTTTAGGGATTGTTTTTAATTGATAAAAAGATATAGGTATTTTCTAAATAGCATACAACATTCATACAGAGTGGACTTGTTTTCAGGGTCATTGTTTCCTATGTGAAGTTGCTGGGTTTACTTTTGTAAACAAGTTTGGGAGCACTTGTTAACTTACATTCATATATAAATACATGAAATCAAATTTATTTCAGTGGTTCCACCAGGATGAGAATCAGAAAAGATTTTTATTAGCAGTTAATAGGACTAATTCACAGAGAAATATTTGGGAATGACTTATCATTTACTGAGTCTAATTTATATAAATTGGTAGATTTTCTGTGCTGCAATAGTAATTACATTAGAGATACTATCTTACCTAAACAGTGAACCCAAATGACTATAGATAGTATAAAAGCAGTGTAAATGGAAGCAACTTCTTCTTTTTTAAATATATTTATTTTGGTTTATCATAAAAAATAAAATACAAAACAGAAAAAATATATCCAATACCAACAAAAAAAAAAAATACTGTACAAAAAATGAGAAAAAATTATCCAAGTATCAAATAAAATTAACATTAAACATATAAAATCCACCCCAGCTGGATGCTTTAAAAAAGAAAAAAAATATAAATTATCCTCACTTTTATGTAGCAGGTCTACAAATCATTATAAGATTTCCTATCCCTATTTAACACAAATACTATATTAAGTAATCAAATATTCCAGTTGAGGAGATTTTTATCTAATAATCAAATCATTGCTGAAGCAACTTCTGATTTCCTACCCATGTGGGAAGCTGGAAGGAAGCGTCAGAAACTTTCCTTCCTTCCTTCCTTCCATTCCTGCCTGATTGATGGACTGTTGGAGTGACGGACTGATGGGCTGACTGCCTTTCTCCATGCCTCCCTCCCTCCTTCCCTCAAATTCTTGTTGAGATGGATGACTGTACAAATAAAATAAGTAAATAAATTATGGGGTAGAATTTTTCATGCTGGTGTGTCGATTTTTATGTCTGTGGAGATTCTCAGTCATCCAGGTTATACCTGTCTCCAAGGTGCTTTTTCAAAAGGTAACTGGACTGTTTGTTTTTTCCTTTCTGAGGAAGACATTTTGCTTTTCATTTAAGAAGCTTCAATGGTTCTGGCAGGATAGTGGAGACGATGGAAGGATTTGATCATTGGTT
The DNA here is from genome assembly GCF_049901715.1 of Pseudonaja textilis. Classification (NCBI taxonomy): domain Eukaryota; kingdom Metazoa; phylum Chordata; class Lepidosauria; order Squamata; family Elapidae; genus Pseudonaja; species Pseudonaja textilis. Next base: position 68,419,993 of record NC_141993.1, on the reverse strand, counting down.
CTTGCAGGATTGGGAGCGGGGGGTTGAAAGGATCATGTTTCTTTGCAATGATCTGGTTGACTTTTACATTTTTGAGTCAATACACAAAAGCAAACCCAGCAATCCTTCTAAATTGGCATTTTCTTTCTTATTGCTCTGGTTTTAATTCTCTTGCTGATTTCACTAGAAATAACTAAAAACTTCATGTTTGCTAGGACAATCTCTCTCAACTTGATTCAGTTGATTATGTGGCCACCTAATTTGCAACACATTAGTGTTTCTCAACCACAAGATGTGTGGACATTGACTTCCAGAGAATCTTGAATTGAATGTCTTCCAGTTTAGATCAGAAGTGGTATTCAGCAGGTTCTGACCAATTCTGCAGAACCGGTAGTGGAATTTTACAGTATCCTTCGCCTACCATGCCCATCAAGCCACGCCCACAGAACCGCTAGTAAAAAAAAAACGAATTCCACCATTGGTTTAGATGTATTTCAGAATGAATAGTTTACAGAACAATTTAGAAAAAATAATGCTAGTACTTCAGAACAGGTCAATTCCAATTGATGGAAACTTTTATTTTTTGGTTTTTGACTCTTCCTGCCAATATTTAAGCATTGTGGTATCATAGTAGTTTCTCCACTATTTTAAAAGGGGCAGAATGGCAGCCTTCAAGGTTATCTTCAAAGGATCAGCTTGGTTTTTTTTTTTTTTTTTTTTTTATCTCTAGAAACTGAGGACAAAAAAAGGTGGTATATCAATGTCTATGTTTCCTTATTGGTCAATAGGAAGAAATGTTGATTGTTGAGGGTAGCATCAGTGTAGTTATAAACAGAGATGCTTCAAAAACGCTTCTAAGATTCTTTCAAAACAGTGGCTTTGTTTTGGCTTTGCTAATAGACCATGTGGAAATAGAATCTGATTGTCTGAGGATGCCATATATATTTTTAAAATGCTCTAAACTAAAACACCACTTCCCAAAACATACTGTTGTAGCTCTGGCTGATACCTGGAATTTACTTTAAATAATATCAATTATTATGACCCTCATTTCAGTAGATTCAGAATACTCCCTTGGTCCTCCGGCACTAAAATTCAGGAGTAATAAATTAATCAGTATTTGAGGAAAATCTGGAATATATGAGATCAAATATGAAATGAGACCCAACAGAACTCTGCATTTCTCCACTGCTCTATTTGCAGAGAGTAGATTACCTTCAGCAGTGTCTATCGTTTGCCATTATAATTGAGCAGGAAGACATTCAGAGGCTAACTGTGAAAAATCTAATTCTTTGAGGATACATTTTGTCATAACAGTCTTAATTTAAATGTCGTGTTTGGGGAGGCATGATTTATGTGGTTTTTGACCAATTTGCAATCTTTTCAATTTATAATTCTTAAGGTGGGGTATCAAACTATCATCCATTATTCCCTTTAATGAGTCAGAGTATTGGCGAAATGGTTACAAGAAACCATTAATCCATTTTTTTT